>NW_028321911.1:10600000-10799374 GCF_036245765.1 Copidosoma floridanum | reverse complement strand
TTACAAGCAATTATCAAATAACAAATATTTCAAGGGTCATTTTTTATAACTTATGATTTTTACCAACGCAGTCTTGCTTTTTGCTTAAACACATTAAATAATGATAAATTTTAATCTTTAAGCCATCCTTGTGCATTAATACATAATTAAGTCAAGATTTCAGTTTTTTTCCACTTTTTAAATAATAATAACTTTGTAAATTCTCAGTTGGTCATGCGTCTTGCTCTGCGACTTTCTTTTTCTTTTTCTGTTTTCTTCAAGTCCCTAATTAAAACACTGATGCTTTCAGTCGATTCCACCATGTACTGGAATTTTTTTTTCCCACTAGTGTTGGCATAGTGAGGGCAATCTCTTAGATAATCGTTGAATAAGGCTGAAAAGACATAATTTGTTTTTATTATAAAATTTAATATTATCTACGTGACATACAGTAAATCATAGTTAGAAAAAAAGTTTCCTGCAATTCCTTTGCAAGCCACCCAGCCAAAAATAATCACGCTATTTATTACATGACGTTATCGAATCGTAACAAATCACGTAAATAATTACGTGATGTGCGAAAATCACACTATTTATCACGTAATAACTAATGTGCCATTGTAGATTTTTAGCCAGGCGTGCTTCCAAATATTGGTATAGCATTTATTCTACGTTAAGTTATTTTTAGGACTATCTACCGACTTTAAAAATAGTAGCACTAAAACTTGAGAGCACTTGTGTGGCAGCGATTCAAGAAAACTAATAATATCGTGACGTAATACAAATTGGCAGTTGAAAAATAACGTTTCTTTATCTTATTTAAATAATATTTCATATAAGGCTTCCATAATATTTAACTACTTACACAAATATAACTCGAGCTTATTAGGACAGCATATTTTGATTGATTCACCATTTATTTCGGCTGCTTTTAATTTATCAGGAGTCAAGCACAATTTGACTAATTTTTTCCTTTTCCAAATTATTTGAGCTAAATCTCTTAGGAATTTCGAATGCTTTTTTGTCTGCAAAATATCCCAAGTCACTTTACCGACTTTAACTTTTAATCCCAGGTAAATCTGCAATCCAATTATTGTATTCAAAAATTTGTTAATGATTTATCAAAAACTCGTTTAATACTCGTACCTCATCATTTCCAATAGTAGAATATCTTGCTTGGATGTGTTGATTTTCTGTGAAAATGTTCAATTTATAATTCAACTGTCTATTAAGTTATTAATTAAGTTACAAAAATTTCACAATAGAAAAATTTACCTCGAGCTACTAAAGCATTTCTTTTTTTATACTCACGGTATAAATTGAATTTATACTTCTGCATTATTGGAAAATCTGGATCAATTTCTGTAATGAAAATTATATAAAAGGACTTATTTTGAATGATGTACTGACGAGCGTACCCGGACCCGGGTATGCAAGCATCTCTTTATTTGGAACGTTCTGAATGAAAAAATCGTGATACGCCAGCAATCCCCTCTTTCAATATTATTTTAAATCCGGTTTTAAGAAGGAAACGATTTAATATTGTGCTTTTATTGTATCGTATCTATTTTAACAACATCTTTTTATCAATTTGAAATTAATTTTTCCTGCACCCAAACCACGCAAGAAAGGAGCTAAAGCAAAATTTACGAGATAAAAGTTACTAGATATTCTTACTCAATAATTAAATTAATTATTTACAAGCTTTCTGACATTTAACTACATTAATTTATGTACCTCCGTAATCCGCAAGTGAGGAGGAAACGAATCGTACAGGCAGAGTTGGATTTCAACTTAGTTTAGCACTTAAAACAAAGGTTTTTTACATTTCTGCACCACGCCCATTTTTGATTTTTTATTTTACAAATACCTCAAATACCGCAAATAAACATTTAAGTGGAGGATACATATGCAAGAAAGGAAGAATCGTTTAAGTCCTGAATTGTTGCAAAAGAATAATATTTGATATTTGTAGGCGCCAGCTTATTCACAAGTCTGCGCTCCAAGCGCTTTAAGCGCTCTCGGCTCAGGTAACTCAAAAAATCTGTATTAGTGCCTAATTAACCTTTTATTTGGTGTAAGTTAATGATCTACATATAAGAGGTTAAAATGATTTATATGTGGCTTTTACGGATTTTTGGGGTTACTTGGTTATGAGCACTTGAAGCGCTCGGAGCAAGAACGCGTGTTCGGACTAGGGGTTTGGAGCACTACGAGCGGTCTGAGTCTCGGAATGGAACAAATCTTATGTGTAATGCAGAAGTTAGAGCAGTTTTATTTGCTTCAAGCCCAATAATGAAAATGTTTAAAAATGTTTTCCTCTTAAAGAAATCTTTTTAAATTTGAAGCATTAGCTTGTACTATGAAAAATAAGTTACCCTTTAAATTTGAGCTCGATCCAACAATTATTAATTGAGTTAGTCTATTAACTTGAATACAATCACTTTCTACTCCGATTTTTGCTTTGACCCTTACGGCACTACTATGTATTGATCGTGCTTAAAATAACTGTACGTATACTGAATTAAGGATAATTTTTCCATTTCATAAAAGAAAAAAAAAACAGTATCATTATAAATAACCTTCATAATTGTTGCCATACCATCAGGAGTTGGTTCATCCTCAGATTCCGATTCGATCTCGTTTCTACGACGCAGTTGATTTTCTTCTAATTCACTATCACTATTGTTATCATTTTGTGATGGGCTTCCAACAATTCTTAGAGCATAATTTTGCAAATGATTATTCAATGGGAGATCGTTTCTCAATCGATTGCGTTGTGGTACATCGTGTTGCTGATTATTGCGCAGGTCATTGGGCAGAGAAGAATCATGTGGACGACCGTTTTCTGCCCGATCAGTATTTAATGGACCATCTTGTGGACGATCTTCTCGCAAACTTCTCAGCACAGGAACGTTTTTGGGAAGATGGTTTTGAGAACTAACTTTCCGTAAGGAAGGAATTGCGGGAGTAGATAAACAAGGAAAAGAGCTTCTGTGAGGATAAGGTTTTCTGCGAGAGATGCTAGGAGAAGGGTTTCTTAGAGCAGATACGCTAGGAGAAGGGTTTCTGGGAGGAGATACATTAGGTGAAGGGTTTCTGGGAGGAGATACATTAGGTGAAGGGTTTATGGGAGGAGATACATTAGGAGAAGGGTTTCTGGGAGGTACGTTTGGAGAAGACTTTTCGGAAGGAGGTACGCTAGGAAAAAAATTTCTAGAAGGAGATACGCTAGGAGAAGAATTGCTGGAAGATGATTTGCTAGGAGAAGAGTTTCTGGGAGAGATGGTAGGAGACGAGTTTGTGGAAAATGTTCTTTCTAAGGACAAATCATTGTTATTTTGTGCAGTTTTTGATTCCAATTTTTTTGTAATAGATATATGTCTTTTTTTTAAGATAGGAGATTGGGTTGCAGGTTTAGATAAATTTTGTGGTTTGTATGCAACGACTGAATTTCTGTCAATAGAAACGAAAGGTTCTCTGCGCAATGACGGTTGTATAGAAACTAATGTTTCATGTGACCTTGACGCATTATTTTCTCTTGTACTGACATCATCATCTAAAGTCAACCTTTTTCTAGATTTCAATGCTAGATGTTGTTGAAATTTCTTTACGGTGTTTCCACTATTTACATTTTGGGCGGTCTTGATAAAGTTACTAATCTGTTTCTAAAAAAATTTACGTAAGTCAGTGTATGTTAGGCTGCAGCATGATGCTAAAACATTGCATTGTTAAAAACTTTGCTTACAATCTCATTGTGAAAATTCACTCAGCAATATACATTTTTATAGAGAAAACTTTATAATAAGAAATGACATTGTCTTAAAAAATGTATGATACGTGTGAATTATTGAAATGCATCATTTAGAAAAAAATATCCGTTCATCTACCACTGTCGGTGAGTGTGTGTGTGTGAGAGAGAGAGAGAGAGCGAGTGCGTGTGTCAATTTTTTTTGCCCTCAATCATTAAAACTGATCGAGGAAATTCTGAAATATGACCAATAGGCTTACAAAATTGTATGACTATTAAAAGTTATCCACCTCCAAATTCATAGTTACTTTTGTAGTAATAATGGCAACTGGAAACCTTATTTAATTAATTGGTACGTCTTATAACGTATGCGGGAAATCGCATTACTATTAAAATGTTTCTTCTTGCGCTTGTTAGATATAAACATATTTAAGAAGTCACCAGTACACAAAAGTGTAGTTAATTAAAAAATCACTTCAAGCAAAATTGGATACTACAATTATTTATTAAATTTCATTGCATAAAAACAGACAGTATCAAAAAAAGTTTCCGGCCAAACGGTTGGAGTTCAATCAGCTTGCCTATTCTGGCTATTAAGTATAACTATATATACTTAATAAACATAGAAAGTGACTATACCTATGTACAGTTATACTTGACAGTCGTGGAAGCAAGCTAATCGCATCCCTGCCCTCTGGCGGTCATTCTTTGGATATTCAGTCATTAGTAATCGAAATCATAGCTTTACTTTACTCATTAACAAATCAATCATAATTTTAAAAGATAAATGAATTAATCACCATCAAATAAAGCGATATACAAAATACTAAGCACATTACTTTTCATTATACTATTTTATGGGCATTCAATATTATTTATACTTACAGACTTTAAGCTGCCATCAGTAATTGTATTTAATTCTCCTGAATCACTTGAGGATATAATTTTTGGAAACTTAAATCTTTTTTTTCTTGCTTCAAGACGACCTTTAGCATCTTCTTCTGAGTCTAAAAAAGTATGAAAGCTCTTATAGTGTACTTAAATACATATGAAAACAAAACAAAAAAATATAAGAGTATACACATATAAAGACAGTTTCCAAACTAAAGCAACATACATTAAATTATTAATACACACACATACACACGCGCACACAAACATATGTTTTATACTACAGTGTAGTAAGGATAGTAAGGACTTGAGGGATGCCGCTTCGCATTCACCCAAGAAAAAGAAGTTAATCACAATCGGGTGTCTATATGTTTTGGTGTACGTAGCCATAGGCACCAGGAATAAACACCTGCATACCTTCTGCTTACGTTATCCAGAAAGATAGAGAATGTTTTTATGAATATAATAATAAACATAGGTCGTATTTATAATGAATATACAAACCTCCAAGAGATAAAATGTACGCTCGACCATAGCACAACTTATTGAGTTTTGGACACAATTTTTTACACACACATCGCGATACGAGATATTTTTGGTTTTCAACAAAATCATCACGATTCGACGGAATAAATCTTCTGTTGTCATTTCTATCGTAGTGAATTTTATCTACTTCACATAGTACATCCTTGTACTTGTCGTTGATAAATCTCACATATGCGAATTTAATGGACATTTTTAATAATGTTCTAAATGCTTTATGCGTCTGAGATTGTTCCTTGTAGAGTAATGGTTATGCAATTAATAATAAGAACTTATTATACTTGTATAATGTTTAACTTTGCACTGGCAACTTATGAAAAGATATAAGCTAATTAGGCTTGTACCTGTCTAATGTCTCGTGTACTAAGTTACGAAGTAATACTGTACAGTATGCTGATCTATTAACTATTTTAAGAATCTATTTTATTTTGATGCTTCGCTTTGCTGCTGATAATCCAGATAAAGCCATTCTACGATGGTTCTGCATGCACTGCGCGCTATTCCTGTGCAATCCGGCAAAAAGGCAGTTTCACGTAAAAGGGTCAGGGCAAGGGGTGGGTGCGGGAGGTACAGGTAGGTGGTAGTAGGACGGTACTAAGCAATTTTTTCTTAATAGGTCTGTTTGGTAAGGCAGAGGTTACATGGTAATAGAGATAGCCTGGACAGTTCGTTTAAGCCCAAGAGAGCAAGAGAGATAGGGTAGCATAATGGACTTACTGTCACGGGTTATAAAACTTAAGAAAAGCGCTGTGGCGTTCCGCAGAGTATTTTCACAGTCATGTATTAAGCATTCGGAAAGAATTGGAATGGAATAACAGCAGGATACACGGTGTAAGAAAGACCGGTGGTCCAAAGGACCACCTCTTCTGTGTTACAATTTTGTAGCAGTACCAAGTTCTCCACCAGAGGGATTTGTGTCGAAAAGGTAGTATACATATGTAGAATGTACGCATATATATGTGATATATATAACCTTTTCAACATACATATACTACCTTTTCGACACGAATCCCTATGTCGGCCAGCAGAGGTAATACTAAATAATTGTCACTTGGTCAGACATTGGGTACGTTTTTTTAGAGATCGGTAGGTCAGTATATTTCTCTAGAATGTATATCTGTATACATAGTAAGTATAGGTATACTTTCTTGAGGAATTGGACCAACCGATCGCTAAAAAAACATACCCTATGTGAAGAGGTGGTCCGAAGGACCACCTGTCTTTCATACACCATGGCAGGATCTCATTTCTCAACAGACTCAGGCTGCGGTCCCATGGAGCGTATTTGTAATAGTTTTATCACGCACTACGAGACTGCACCCTTAGATTTCAATTACAAGTGTGTGTCTATGAGTGCGTATGTATGCATGAAAACCTCCATTCTATTGTGTTTGCCCGTATACCTGTGCTCAATGAAAAATAGTTTATTACAATGCTTTTTTAAACATTGTATACAAATACAATTATTAATCTTTTGTTTACATAAAACATTATAACGTTGGGTCAGTAAATTTGAGATACAAGACATTGTACATGTACAAGGTATTTACAATTTTTAAATTAATTATAGGAGGTTATTCGAAACCAGGTATAGAAATATATAACCATTTATATCAAGGCTCATCGAAAGTTTTATTTCATAACATTGTAGTAAGATGGGAGATAAAATACAATACAAAAAATTTTTGCAAGAAGGCGACATTGCTATTCCTAAGCGAACATCTTACCGTCATGGATTGCAAAGGCAGTATCAACCGGATCAAGTAAGCGATGAAATGGTTAGTTATTAAATTATTTTCACACACTTTTCACTCCTGATATAAATGCGTAATTCGTTCTTTAAATGTAAGCTATTAAATATATTAGAATACATAGTGGTGTTAATAAAACACAACTAAACAAAAAAATTAATTTTAAACATTCAAGGTCGAACAAATATTAATTTGAAATACTTGTGCATATTTGACAAAATAGTAATTACTATCGTAAGTCAGTATTTCCAAAAACTGCAAAGGAATGTATTAACAACTAAACAAGTCAATATACAAATAACTGTCTATAATATAAATACAACGTGTATGTAATTAATTGTGAAAAAGCCAATTTTATTAGGCTTAAAAAAGTCTTCCATTAGTTTTAACTTTTAGTCTTGATCTCTATCTTGCCATAAGGGTCAACGTTAGTAAAAAGGGTATGAAGCACGTAAGTAACAAGATAAAGTAAAGTACAAACTTGCCAAATTCATTACTTGTTTGATACCTCGCTGGGACTGAAATGAGTCCAAAAACTTGTGACTAAATGTTTTTTTGTTGAGAGGCTGTCATTCAGCTGAGGCAGTCATTGTTGTGCTCACAAATGCTTTAAAAAGATAGTACTGTCAGCTAAAAATCGATAATGTCATATGACTTATTACGTAACATAGCCCATGATTTTTAACCAATACGTGATCACTTACGTGTTTTTTACGTGATTTAATAATTTCACGCGAAAAATCACGTAAATTTTTTTGCCCGTGCACATAGATGGACACCTTCAAAATCTCTATAAATATTACATTGCAAGTTTATTGTTGTATACTACTAATTATATACTGTACATTTAACGACCTATGGGTGCCTCAAAGGCGAGAAAAAAAATCTCTTAATTACATGGCCTTTTATTGAAAATAGTGGAAATTATGAGGCTACATAAAATAGACGAGTTATCCTCGAGCACAATTTTGAATCAGCGCCCTCATTGAGCAGCTGTTTTGGAATTGCACTCAAAGATAATTGGATAGGTGAATAAAAAGTTTTTGAGAACTATTACTGTGGACATTACCTTTCCCACCCAAACAGATTGGAATGGCACGAAACTACATAACCTTAAAGTAGCTAAGATAGAAAACTCTCACTCGTTCTCCCATTTATACGATATAATACTAACTGATGGAAGATAGAGTTACTTCTTATAAGAAATTAAAAGAGAAAACAAATATTTGTAGTATAAAGTCTAAAATTATCACTTTAATTCATTTCGATATTTGAAAAAGTATGGTTTGCCAGACAAAAAAATTTTTAAAAAAGTTATCCAAAAAAAGTCAAAGTAACATAAAGTTATACGGGAATTAGCTCTGGTTTACACCTTATTTTCTAACAAGTAGATTATAAAAAATCGACTTGTATAATGTTAAACTATAATTTTTGTAATTCATAAACCACATTTAACTTTATTAATTTTTATTGATTATTTTAAGCAGGACTTAGAGATGGCATCAGTGCTGTATTGAGTCACGTCGTAATTTTTAAGAGGCAGGAAAAAATTGCGTTTATATGTTAATTTTTATTGAATTTTGCTTTATTGACATGAAAAATAATTATTTTACAGAGTACAAATAATTATTACATTTTGCTATTGCTAAAATATTATGCCCCCTTTCGACCCTTCACATAGAACGGCATTATGTGCTCTATCTTCCTTCAAGTAAATAAAAATAGAATCTAAAAATTGTATTGCCATTAAAAGGTTAAAAAACTTTATTTTTAAAATAACAATTAAAAATAAATATTAATTGATTGTACTTCCTCATGAAAAATTATATTAACAGGTAGAATCAGACGACTCTATGTCATATTCCGAGATGAGTATGCACTCGCAAAATGAGCCGGAAATGGATCAACATCATGAAGATGAAGTGATGACTGTAGACGTACGTATTATTTTTACAGTAATAAAAAAGCGTAAAGATGGAAATCGACAAAAATAAAATATTTATTTGCTTATCTTAAATATAATGTATAAATTTATTATGAATTATAGGATATTTTTGAAAGGATGTCTTGCATAAGTAATGTAACTAATTTTCACGAGATGTCAGCTACTTCAGAAGAAAGTGCGTCTAACTTTAATGATTCTGATTATATGAATCCTAAAAGTTTGAGTGATTTTGTGAGCAGCGAATATTTTTCCCAAAATATTTCGACGCCCATTAATAAAAATAGAGGAGAAATTTTTTTAATGATTCTCAAATTCTCTGTTTTAAATTGTTTATCGGCAACAGCAATAACTAATTTGTTCAAGATGGTAAATACTATGTTTAAGGTGCCTATTCTTCCTGATTCTCGACATATAATTGACAAAGTCTTAAATCCAAAAAGTGACGAACAATACCACGCTGTTTGCCCCAAATGTTTCGCATATGTTGGTGAGTTTAATGTTGTTTCATCCACAACAGTTTGCAGCGTATGTTATTCAGAAGTTGATACAAAAAATCCAAGTAGCACAAATTTCTTCGTTCTTATCAACCCAACAGAACAAATTGCAGATTCGCTTCAGTTCAACAGCGAATATTACAATTATGTTGTTAGTGAAAGGACACATAATTCTGGTTATCTAGAAGACATCTACGACGGTAAGCAATACCGCAAGTTTGTAAGCTCCTTACCAGTAGCAGATCGACACAGTTACGTCAGTGCAGTCTTTAATACAGATGGCGCGTCGAAATTTAAGTCATCTAGTTATTCCATATGGCCATTGTTCCTGCAAATAAACGAATTGCCAAGACAAAAAAGAGTGACAAATCTGATAACATGCGGACTTTACTTTGGGAAGAAAAAGCCCGAAATGGCTGTGTTTCTAGACAAATTTGTCGATCTTATCAATAATATAACCGAAAAGGGTATCCCTTGTAATATTTTAGGAGAAAAACGCAACTTAAAGTTGCATGTACTTGCTTGCTGTGTTGATTCCGTAGCTCGAGCTCCAATGCAAGGCATTAAACAGTTTAACGGCCGGTATGGATGTAATTGGTGTCTACATCCTGGTAAATATGCTGAAAGGAGCATGAAATATCCGTTTATACACCCTGTACCAGATAATCGCAGTCATGACACAACTGTTAAACTAATGCTCGAAAGCAACAGAGATCATAACTTTGGTATTAAATATCCGTCGCCTCTGATTAACTTGCAATCATTTAACATTATTCTGGGTTTCGTTCCTGACTACTTGCATTGTTGTCTCGAAGGCGTTTCAACTCAATTCGCATCGTACTTTTTTCAAAATGTGAGTGATGATAATATAAAGTTATTAAATGAAATAATGAATGAAATAACAGTTCCTCAGCAAATAGCTCGTTTATGTAGGCCATTAAGCTATATGAAGGATTGGAAAGCTCGAGAATGGGAGAATTTTACCTTATATTACAGCGTGCCATTATTATCATTAATTTTACCCAGAAACAAGCTAAATCACTGGCAGCTATATGTAGAGTCATTGTATATATTGTTAAAAGATAGCATTCACATTGATGAGTTAAATGCTGCTGACAGAATGTTATGCAAATTCGTTTATGACACTGAAAGTATATACGGGATAAAAGCAATGACGTATAACATTCACCAGCTACTACACATTTGCGAAGCAGTTGTTAATTGGGGACCATTGTGGACAATATCAACATTCTGTTTTGAGTCGGCAAACTTTCATGTATTAAGAGCCATTAAGTCTTCTAAAGGTGTAACTCAACAAATTGTAAGATTCGTTAAACTGAACCATTGTCTTCTAGTGGTTGAAGAATGTATAAATCAAGCGTCTCCTCAAGTAGAAGTATTCTGTGACAAAGTTCTGTTAGGTAGAGTAAATCACTGTAGTAAAATATCAGACATAACGTACTTTGATTGTAATTACAGCACCGAGACAAGAGTATGTGAATCTATAGAAGAAATAAATCAAGACGATTCAATCAAAATATACGCTAAAATGATAAAAAACTCATGTTTGTATGAATCTTGTTGTATTGTAAAAAGCAGGTCTAAAAATTGTTATGCTCAATTAAATGATAAAAGTTTTATTCAAATAATTGGTTTTATAGTAAATACTACAAGCAATCAAGAAAATTCTGCATGTCATATTGTACGAACAAACATTTTTTCATCAATTTCTAAAGCATTACACGTTGTTGAATCTATTGACAATTCAGTTACCATAATTGACACTAAAAGTATCAACAGAATATGTGTTGTAATAAAAAAACTTGATGAAATATTTCTTTGCCCAGTTCCAAACTTGATGCACTACTAAGTTGTGACTAGTTCATTAGCAAAGCAATAATTTGATAAACGAACAATATTGTACGAAGTTTCTACAACTCAATATGTAATTAAAAATCAATAAAACTAAATCTTACCATCATTTATCGCAATAAAAATGCTAGTCAAGGGCAGTATGAAAAAAGTTAAGGTTTTTTTACGTACCGATCACGTTGTTTTGACTCAATTCCTGTATAGCATTATTTTTTTTTAATAGATATCTTTCCGAAAAAAAAAACTTGAAGTCAATTTTTTTTAATTCAAAAAATAAATCAAACCCAATTTTGGGTTGACTGATTGAAAATTCGCGGATAGAGGCTCGTACTTTGCATCTCTCAACTAAAATCGTACTTCCCATTTCTTTACGCGAGTTTTCAATCAATAAACATATATTTATAGACTTGATATATTTCTGGGAATGCAAAAAATCGTCAAGTATTCTTTTCACAAGAAAATAGCTATTCTTTAAATTAATAATGTTATTAATGAATCAATTCAGAACACTATCGGTAACTTAGAAAACTGCAATCATCTCCGGACTGTCCTTGGGCTCTTGGGCATTCAGATTGATACTCTGAAGTTTCTACCTTACCATCTGCTCTACTTTAATGATTGTATATTGTGTATTAATTAATTATGCTACAGCTAATTTTTTTGAACTAACGAGATGATCCGCCAAACCGGTACTTTTAGGAATCTATTAGAACGCAAATTATTGCAATCTATTACAAATTGAAAGAGAAGTTATATTGTGCTATCATGAAAAAGTTCTAAGGTACAGATTTTGTGGAATGTATTATTTTCTCAAAAAGTAACGCATTGGATGTTTTCAAATTCGAATAGGACTTCTCAAATAATGAAATGAACGTGGTTTTTTGAAAATTCAATTTTAAAATTGATCTTACTCAGTATGTACGAATGTATAGGTTATGTATTATTAGTAATGATAACTATAGTTTTTTAGTTAAGTATTTACAAAAACCAAAAAACCCACGTTTGTCTTATAACTTTAGATGTCCTGTTCAAATTTCAGATCATTCAATGTATTACTTTTTAAAAAAAGTTACATTTCATACAAAAAGTACCTTAGTACTTTTGCATGATTGCAAAATATAATTTTTCTCATTCAATTTGCATTAGACTACAATAATTTCTGCTTGATTGTATTAGCACACCAGCGTGGTGGGTGTTTTCGTTGTTTTACGTAAAAAAAACTTTTTAATAAATTGATAATAGAAATTTATTAAAGTAAGAGAGTCGATAAAGTAGAAACTCCGGCCAAAGTACTAAATGCCCTTTAGGTGCCTTAACGCTACCTTTACTTTGTAGTATCACAGAACGAAATATTGATGACAATATCTTAGACGAAAAGAACAATTAAAATTTGTATTTTACATTTTATTTTTATACAGTTCTTTGTTATCAAACAAATGTTAGCCCGTTAACAATTACTGTTATTTGGCTTAGTCATAATTGTAATTTATTATCAATTCTTTCAGAATGTCAAATGTTCATTGTGTGTATACATTATCTATATTTTTATGTATGTCATTAATTAGTAATGTATTTAGTACCTAAAAGTATTTTCCTATTGACAGACAATAAAAATTCATTGGATTAGATTTGCTGGCATTTGTTTTTCATTATAAATACTTAATCATGTTGAAAAATGAAGTCAGAAAAGTATTCAAAAACATATATTCTTGAGGTCAGTCTAACTATACAGTTTTCTTAACGTTTAATCAAGTTACATTGTATTTATTTTGTATTTAATGAAATATTTTCACACTTCATAGCCTTAGAGTTAAAATTTTTTTAAGCAATCTCATTTGACATCTCATCTGAGATATCACCTGAGATATCACCTGATGTTTTGGCATGAGATCTGACCTGAGATCTCACCTGAGATCTCACCTGAGAAATCACATGAGATCTCACCTGAGTTCTCAGGTGAGGTTTATTAGAAGGGCCTATAATTTATAGCTATAATTATAGCTATAACTACCTATAAAACAGCTATAATAATGTATAAAATTCAGCTATAAATATAGCTATAAACTACAGCTGTAAACTTTTCACAAATAATGAATAAAAATTAGTTTAAGATCAAATGTTTTCAACATATATCGATCAGTACAGATGGTATCATCCGTATGATAACAGTAAAACTGGGTGCCTGAAGTATTTTTGAATAAGTAGAAAAAAAAAACAAGAAATCATGTACAATTTCAAATTTTTTAAAAATTGTTTAAAAATACTTGATGCCCTCCGTTTTACTGTTATTACACGGTTGATACTGTCTACACTGATCGATATATGTTTAAAAAATTTGATTTTAAACTAATTTTTATTCAAAATTTGTGAAAAGATTACAGCTGTAATTTATAGGTAGTTATAGCTATAATTATAGCTATAATTTATAGGTATAATTATAGCTTTAAATTTTTAACTGAGTAGCTCTTACTGATCGAGTGCTTATGCACTAAACCTCAAGAAATCTAATTATTACAAGTTCACTGCATTTTTTTAACTTTGTATTAGACATTTACTTTATGTTAGTTCAGTCTAGTCAGTTTATGTACAGGTTTTTATCATGATACTCCATTTAATTCGCTGTTATTAACATAATTTAATATTCAGCACAAAAAAACATATTCAAATTTGGTACCTGATTACGATGTCATACAACTCATACAGGCTCCTGCGCCAACTCGGACGAAAATTGTCTATGAGCCTAAGCCTATTTTGTTTTATTGTACCATGGACTGCTAGTTCTTTTAAATATTTGAAAGAATACTTCTTCATGACTTAATCATTATTTTATTCAAAATGTTTAATAATGACTTAAATTTATAAAACAATAACGTAAAAACGGATTATTTTGGGATCCAAATGCAATACATATTTTTTTTTTTTCCATCAAAAATACTATTCAGTGTCAAGTAAGATTTCTATTATTGCAATTTATAAATGATTTCTCACAACACCAGAATTTTGTAAGTGGTTATTCCATTAAAAAGTTCACTATAATTTTCATACTATAGTATTACATAAGATATATTACTTAAAGAATACTGAAAGAATACTTCATTTACTTCAGTAAAAATTCTTTTAGTCATCTGATTTAACTATATAAGAATTTTAAAGGAATTCTTTTATTACGGACATTCGCATATTCTTAAAGAATTACTCTTACACAGTGAAAATCTGCATATTGGGTTGATTGATGTTAATTGTAAATAAGTGATATTTTTAAGGCTACATTTATTTCCTTACTTATATAAAATTTTTATTTATCTTATGGTTTTATTTTTGTAACTACACGTGATCAACAATGCCGTAATGAAAAATTTTCATAAAGAAATTGTTCGAATTGAGTCCCTCAAAGTCACTTAGTGGCCTTTAAAACTTTTTTGGAAGCTGGGAATACAGAGATAGAGAAGAACAATTAAAAGTTATTGGTGTTTTGGAGCTCGTTTCAAAGAATGAATTTATTCACTTCAATGTTCAATTACACTATGGGTGTAATCCGCAATCGCCGCCAGCAGTTACGTATGTAAGACGTGACAACGTTGCGTGGTTAGGGGCGCTACTGTCGATTTACTGGTGATGTGATCCGCAATACCGCCAGTGTTGGGTGACGAAAGATATGATTTTGCATTTTGATAACTAGGACCTATATATAGCTACAGATCCTAGTGAGAAAAATGCAAAAGCTGAATAGGAGGGGGGAGGAGGCCAGTGGTTCCGACAGAATTACATGCACAATATATTAATAAACTAATCCCAAGCCATTTAACCCAAGAACGCAATGGGCCAATAAGCAGCCTCATGAGTTTGAATAAATAGTAAAATTTATTAATTAACAAAGCAAGCGCCAATCCCCACACGACCCAAGGCACTAACTGGTGTTGCTTTAATTATTTATGATTAATAAAATAATAACGCAAGCACCTATCCCCACACAACGAGGGAAGCTTACTGGTTGCTTTAATTATTTATGATTAATAGAATAATACCCACTTACTGGTAGCTTTGATTATTTATAATTTATAAAATAATACCGCAAGCGCTTATCCCCACACAACCAGGGGGCACTTACTGATAGCTTTGATTATTTATGATTTATAAAATAATACCGCAAGCGCCTATCCCCACACAACCGGGGGAGCTTACTGGTTACTTACTTAATTTACTATAAATAAAATTATGATGCGAGCGCCTATTCGCACATGACCCGGGGTGCCTACTGGTTGCTTTGATTATTTGCAATACATATAGAATAATGTGAACGCTAATCCCCACATGACCCGAGAGGCTTGCATTATTTAATTGATTTTTAATATTTATAGTGACCAGTTACCACCCCTGGTTGTGTTAGGATTTGCGTTAATACATTATTAATAGTAAATTAAGTAAACGACCAGTAAGTGCCTTTGTTGTGTGGGAATAGGTGCTTGCAGTATTATTTTATTAATCATAAATAATTAAAGCAACCCGTAAGTGCCTTGGGTCATTCGGGGATAGGCGCTTGCGGTATTATTTTATTAATCATAAATAATTAAAGCAACCCGTAAGTGCCTTAGGTCATTCGGGGATAGGCGCTTGTGGTATTATTTTATTAATCATAAATAATTAAAGCAACCCGTAAGTGCCTTAGGTCATTCGGGGATAGGCACTTGCGGTATTATTTTATTAATCATAAATAATTAAAGCAACCAGTAAGCTCCCCTCTTTGTGTGGGGATAGGCGCTTGTGGTATTATTTTATTAATCCTAAATAATTCAAGCAACCCGTAAGTGCCCCTGGTTGTGTGGAGATAGGCGCTTGCCGAATTATTTATTTATTAATAATAAATAGTTAAAGCAACCAGTAAGTGCCCCTGGTTGTGTGGGGATAGGCGCTTGCGGTATTATTTTATTAATAATAAGTAATTAAAGCTACCAGTAAGTGCCTTGGGTCGTGAGGGGATAGGCACTTGCGGTATTATTTTATTAATAATAAGTAATTAAAGCTACCAGTAAGTGCCTTGGGTCGTGTGGAGATAGTCGCTTGCGGTATTATTTCATTAATCATAAATAAGTAAAGCAACCAGTAAATGCCTTGGGTCGAGTGGGGATAGGCACTTGCGGTATTATTCTATTAATCATAAATAATTAAAGCAACCAGTTAGCTTCTCTGGTTGTGTGGGGATAGGCACTTGCGTTATTATTTTATTAATCATAAATGATAAAGCAACAAGTTAGTGCCTTGGGTTGTGTGGGGATTGGCGCTTGCTTTATTTGTTAATTAATAAATTTTATTATTTATTCAAACTTATGAGGCTGCTTATTGGCCCATTGGGTTATTGAGTTAAATGGATTGGGATTAGTTTTTTAAGTTTTTGTGCATGTAATTGTGTCGAGTTATCTGGGTATTTGATTCTTGCAATACATTGCATATTTAAATGTCCCACCAGTTTGCCAGTTATATTTGGGAAGAAAAACTGGCCTCCTCCCATCTCCTATAGTTGTGGACACGACTCTACCTTTTTATAAGGAAGGAGGCCAACCAATCAGAGGCGTGTAAGAGAGAGAAAGGTTGTACTGTTATTTATCTTTTATTTCTCTCATCTCGTCTCGCGGTCGGAGCATACAATGCTTCCTCCATGTATATATTCTCTATGATGAGACCCAATACCCAGGGACGGGCGTGCCGTTTATGTCACATCGTTTTCAATTTACGACACGTCATTTATCATGTTTACGACACATAGGAAATGAGTTTATTACATTTAGTGAACTTACGGCACGTACCGCGAAAATACTATTTTTTTAAATGGCAAACAAATTAATTTAGGAAAAATTACAAAAATGCTTCCTGGTTGACGTATAAATGTGATAATTAATATTTATTTTAAAATATCTTACCTTTCTGGATTCATTATCCTCAAATCTGGGTACAATTTTAACTTTACTAACAGACGTCGCAGAAACAAAAACGTTGTATTGAAAGTGTATGATCGATTTTACGCTTCTTTTCAAAGCAACTATAAATTTTAAATTAATAAAAGTTTTATTAAGTTTTTACAACTAAAAATTCACTTTTGGGCAACCTGTGTCATTTGTTACACAAATGACATAAATTACATAAATTGCACATGGCGTGTCGTAAATACCGCCTGAACAGATTTATCCATCCCTGCCTATAGCTTCCCTGCTCTATTTATTATATCTCTATGCCTGTGCATGCTCTGATGCTCAGGGGTCGTACCATGTAACTATTTTTCAGTACATCGGCCTATGTTATAACATAGGTCTGCAAAGCAAAAAAAAGTTATATGGTACGGACCCAGGACTCCCAGGAGCCGTACCGTATAACTTTTTTAGTTTCGCGGGTCTATGTTATAACATAGGCCGATGTACATAAAAATAGTTATACGTCCCCAGTCCAGTACTACTGTAGTTGTAGTGCCAGGGGGGGGGGGGTATTGCGTAACTTCTACACCACGCCACGGTCGCCACACCACAACTTGACGTCACGTTACAATGCAAAAGGAAATAGTAACGTACCGTCAGTCTGTGGTGTGGCGTGGTGTAGAAGTTATGCGATTCCTTCTCCCCCCAGTAGTATACGGTATACGCTCTCCTTGTGTGTAACCGCCTGTGCTGCTGCCCTTGCGGCAACCTGCGGAAAAGACCTAATGTATGTAAAAAACAAAGCCATGTTGTATTGCAGATGTTGGAGCAAAATCATTTAAATCAAACTGATTATTATTTATAAATATTTGAACGATGAAAATGGTATTTATATAAAGGGAAACGTATGTTAAATGAAACAGAAGTATAATTTTGCTCAATCCTTAAGAATTTTCAATTTTCCTTATCATTGAGATAAAAATAAATTTTTCTATTTGTTTTTGAGGTTGTATGCTGTCAGTGCTAAGCCAAATAAGATGTAGATTACCTTAATGATGTAAGAAAGGTATGCATGCACATGCAGGGAGTCATACTTATCTCTTAACATTTCTCACATCATTAAGGTAATCTACATCTTATTCGGCTTAGCTCTCAAAGCACACAACCTCAAAAAAGAGAAATAAATTTAATTTTTATCTTAACTACAAGACACGATTAAGAAAAATTATACTTCTGTTTCATTTAACATACGTTTCCCTTTATATAAATATCAATTGTATCGTTCTAATATTGATCAATAATAATTAATTTGATTTTAATGATTTTGCTCTTATGTCTGCAACAGAGCTGCATAGCAAATTGTTCCCGATGTCCCAATCGAACTGAATTGGCGCTATCGATAGTAAGCAGCATGGTTCAGTACGGTCGGGACATACATCAAGAGTGCTCTCGAAAGTGGCATCCAAAGAAGCGTGAAATTCAAATTAGCTATATGGAGCAAAACGCAAAAACCCACAGAACTCAACAGAATCATCTAACATAATAAATAAATAAACCCCAAACTATTAAACCCAAAAACCCAATGCTAATTAACCCAGTAACACGGAACGCCTACTGGCCACTTTTGAATTTAATGCTTTAAATAATAACACAAGCGCCTATCACCACAACCCGGGGCTCTTACTGGCCGCTTTGTTTATTAATTAAAAAAATAAAATGACACAAGCGCCAATCACCACACAACCCAGGGTGCTTACTGACCGCTCTGTTTATTAATTAAAAAAATAAAATAACACAAGCGCCAATCACCACACAACCCGGGGCGCTTACTGGCCGCTTTGATAAATAATTAAATAAATAAACTAATGCAAGCGCCTATTACCACAACCTAGGGCGCTTACTGGCAGCTTTGTTTATTAATTAAATAAATAAAATAACACAAGCACCAATCACCACACAACCCAGGGCGCTTACTAGCCGCTTTGTTTATGAATTAAATAAATAAAACAATGCAAGCGCCTATCACCCCACAACCCGGGGCGCTTACTGGTCACTATGTTAATTAATATGAGAAATAAAATAACACAAGCGCCAATCCCCTCACAACCTGGAACGCTTACTGGCTGCTTTGTTTATTAATTAAATAAATAAAACAATGCAAGCGCCAATCTCCTCACAACTGATAGCGCTTACTGACCTCTCTGTTTATGAATTAAATAAATAAAATAACACAAGCGCCAATTACCACACAACCCGGGACGCTTACTGGCCGCTTTGTTAATTAATATGATAAATAAAATAATGCAGGCGCCAATCCCCTCACAACCCAAGACACTTACTGGCCGCTTTGTTAATTAATATAACTTTGAATTCATTATATTATTCAACAAAGTGTCCAGTAAGCACTCTGCGTTGTGTGGAGATTGGCGCTTGCGTTATTTTATTTATTATATTAATTAACAAAGCAGCCGGTAAGCGCCCCAGGTTGTGGTGATAGGTGCTTTTGTTAATTTATTTATTTAATAAATAAACAAAGCGGCCAGTAAGCGCCCTGGGTTGTGTGGTGATTGGCGCTTGTGTTATTTTATTTATTCAATTAATAAACAAAGTGGCCAGTAAGCGCCCTGGGTTGTGGTGATAGGCACTTTTGTTATTTTATTTATTATATTGATTAACAAAGCGACCAGTAAGTGCCCTGGGTTGTGAGGGGATTGGCGCATGTGTTATTTTATTTATTTAATTAATTATCAAAGCGGCCAGTAAGCGCCCCGGGTTGTGTTTTGATTGGCGCTTGTGTTATTTTATTTATTTAATTAATTATTAAAGCGGCCAGTAAGCGCCCTGGGTTGTGGTGATAGGCGCTTGTGTTATTTTATTTTTTCAATTAATAAACAGAGCGGCCAGCAAGCGTCCCAGGTTGTGAGGGGATTGGCGCTTGTGTTATTTTATTTATCATATTATCAAACAAAGCGGCCAGTAAGCGCCCCAGGTTGTGTAGGGATTGGCGCTTGTGTTTTTTTATTTATTCAATTAATAAACGAAGCGGCCAGTAAGTGCTCCAGGTTGATTGGTGATTAGTGCTTTTGTTATTTTATTTATCATTTTAATGATCAAACCGGCCAGTAAGCGCCCCGGGTTGTGTGGCGATTGGTGCTTGTGTTATTTCATTAATTTAATTAATTATCAAAGTGGCCAGTAAGCGTCCTAGGTTGTGAGGGGATTGGCGCTTGTGTTATTTTATTTATGATATTATCAAACAAAGTGGCCAGTAAGCGCCCTGGGTTGTGGTGATAGGCGCTTGTGTTATTTTATTTTTTCAATTAATAAACAGAGCGGCCAGTAAGCGTCCCAGGTTGTGAGGGGATTGGCGCTTGTGTTATTTTATTTATCATATTATCAAACAAAGCGGCCAGTAAGCGCCCCAGGTTGTGTAGGGATTGGCGCTTGTGTTTTTTTATTTATTCAATTAATAAACGAAGCGGCCAGTAAGTGCTCCAAGTTGATTGGTGATTAGTGCTTTTGTTATTTCATTTATCATTTTAATGATCAAAGCGGCCAGTAAGCGCCCCGGGTTGTGTGGCGATTGGTGCTTGTGTTATTTCATTAATTTAATTAATTATCAAAGTGGCCAGTAAGTATCCCAGGTTGTGAGGGGATTGGCGCTTGTGTTTTTTTATTTATTCAATTAATAAACGAAGCGGCCAGTAAGTGCTCCAGGTTGATTGGTGATTAGTGCTTTTGTTATTTTATTTATCATTTTAATGATCAAACCGGCCAGTAAGCGCCCCGGGTTGTGTGGCGATTGGTGCTTGTGTTATTTCATTAATTTAATTAATTATCAAAGTGGCCAGTAAGCGTCCTAGGTTGTGAGGGGATTGGCGCTTGTGTTATTTTATTTATGATATTATCAAACAAAGTGGCCAGTAAGCGCCCTGGGTTGTGGTGATAGGCGCTTGTGTTATTTTATTTTTTCAATTAATAAACAGAGCGGCCAGTAAGCGTCCCAGGTTGTGAGGGGATTGGCGCTTGTGTTATTTTATTTATCATATTATCAAACAAAGCGGCCAGTAAGCGCCCCAGGTTGTGTAGGGATTGGCGCTTGTGTTTTTTTATTTATTCAATTAATAAACGAAGCGGCCAGTAAGTGCTCCAAGTTGATTGGTGATTAGTGCTTTTGTTATTTCATTTATCATTTTAATGATCAAAGCGGCCAGTAAGCGCCCCGGGTTGTGTGGGGATTGGCGCTTGTGTTATTTTATTAATTATATTAATAAACTAAGCGGCCAGTAAGCGCTCCGGGTTGTGCGGGGATTGGCGCTTGTGTTATTTTATTTATTGTATTAAAAAACAAAGCGGCCAGTAAGCGCCCCAGGTTGTGTAGGGATTGGCGCTTGTGTTTTTTTATTTATTCAATTAATAAACAAAGCGGCTAGTAAGCGCTCCGGGTTGTGCGGGGATCGGCGCTTGCGTTATTGTTTAATGTATTTTATTAATTAATAAAGCTTGTGATACTGCTTTTAGGCGCGTGGGGTTATTGGGTTAAATAGCTTAGGATTAATTTATCAAGTTATGGTGTATGAAATATTGTCGAGTTATCTGGGGTTTTGCGTCTTGCTCCATATAGCCAATTTTAATTTCCCGCAAGTTTGCCAGTCACATTTGAGAGCACTGCTTCAACGTAGCTGACGACAGTTTTTATGAAAACTGGTATTGGGTGAGCTGAAGTTAGTCACTGAGGGCTGGACAAATTATCCTGCCCCCAATACTGATGTGAACAGCCCCAGAAGAATCGGTGGCCTGCCTACTCTATCTATAATATCTCCATGGTGTCAGGCTTAAGTAGGAAGGATCGTGATTGTACAGTTTGTAGTTGTACCTATTTAGTTGGTGGTTTGACAGGAAACCACTTATGATGAAAAAGAGTCAAGTAGAGGTATAAACTCCAAACCATGAGTGGCTTCACTGTACTTAAATATTGCTCGTTAGTTTGTTTATTTTGATGTTAACCATAATTTTTAGGAAAAGGGAAGTCACACAAATGATTCTGACGTGGATGAGGAAGAGACGGAGCCTCTACTAAAATATGTGCGGATGCGTAATGATGTTGTTAATATTTTACAAAAAGATGCTGCTAGCTGCATTGTTGCTCATCCTAAGGTATTCTTATATTTATTAAAAGTGATGAGAAATGTGTATGTTATGAAAATTAAATTTAATTTTATTTTTGGATACATTTGTCTGGGCGTTGCAGTTTTTATGTTTGGGCTCACATTGGGGCACAATTCATATACTTGACCATCAAGGTAATAGTATCAGATCGAAGAGTCTCCAAGCACACACAGTGGCTGTGAACCAAATATCTATTGATCAGAATGGTGACTTTATCGCTTCGTGTAGTAACGATGGACGAGTTTTTATTTATGGACTGTACAGCACTGAAAATAACCACAATATAAGCACTGGTCACTGGGTTAAGAACATAGCTATTGATCCACTGTATTACAAAAGTGGCAGTGGAAGAAAGTTTATCATTGGTCATCCCTATATTTACATGCATATATTACTTTATTTGTGCATTAAAACAAATTTTTTTTACCTACTGATTGTTTTCTGTTCGTAGGAAAAGACCAATTAGTTATGTATGAAAAAACTTTTTTATCTCGCATAAAATCAACTGTTCTCTGGGAAGCAGAAGGAAGCGTGCGTGCTATAGCATGGGCTGGACACTTTATTGCATGGGCCTCTGACACTGGTGTAAGAGTATATGATTTGAATGATAGAAGCTCTCTAGGACTAATCAAGTGGACTGAAAGTTCAGAGTAAATTAAATTTAATTAGTAGTGCAAACTACACAAATAGTTTTTTTATTTCAAAAATATTTTTCTCAGCAATTTTGTTACTCTCTATAGAATTTGTTAATCTTTTAATTTATAGAACAGTGCCAGATCAGTATAGATGTAATCTCATGTGGAGTAATGATAGAACTTTATTGATTGGATGGGTAGATACTGTCAGAATATGTCGAATAAAAAAGTGCTTTAATCACGAATCAGGGAATCGGGATTCATCATCATTTGTTATAGAACCAGGTAAAAAGCTTTATATTCTGAAAATACGACCCTAATGTTGAATCGCTGGGTATGTCTCCATGCACACTTCAAGCCAGTGAAATTAGACCAAAAAAAAAAATTTGCAGATGCCATTACGCACAGGTATATAGTTTAAAGTCTTTATACGCATAGGTTTTGAATGTTCTTCTCAAGTTGATCCCAATTTCAAAGTGGCAAACAAGATTAAATAACATTTTTGTGTGCTGAAATCTCTGACAAAAGTAGTTTGTAATTTGCTCCTATCGTATTTTTTAGTTTGCAAAACCTGATTGTAGAAAACGTGCAGATAATAAAAATCCAGTGTAATTGAGATCGGTTGGATCCAACCCGATCAAAAATTGTAGAGAGTAGTGAGCTTCGAGGGAGTGAGGAGACATCGAAGGAACTGCTGCTGAATGGTCAGCTGCCATTTGAGGCTCTTGGGGACCTTAGTCATATATTTGTACCTATGTTTGTATCCATACATATATTATATGTTTTTTTTTTTTTTTTTTATATTCATCATCGCCCCCTAAGGGGTTCAGACATGGGTATTTTGACACTATAAAGTGTATTTAGCCATACGTTGGTTAATTAACGGTAGGTGTGAAACGGTAGGAAAATCGTTAGGTTTCAATGAAGCTCAAATTTCCTCCAGAAAAAAACCTCATTTATTAATGAAAATTTTTGTACAGAGTGGGATTTGAACTCCGGCCATCAAGATCTGTAGGTAGTCACGCTACCGATAGAGCTATCATGTGGCTTCTACATATATATATATATATATATATATATATATATATATATATATATATATATATGCTTAATGCTACGTTTTCAAGCTCACGCCTTTCGCCATGAGCCTCAAATGGCGGACATTATCTCCTTACTCCCTCGAAGCTCACTAGTAGATTAAGCATAGAGGTATAAGAATAGAGGAGAAAAGCGCTATACTAGCCCATAAGCGGCAGCGATAGCATAACTAAGTGTAACGGGGCATCTGTCCTTGTTGTCAAAGCCACGTTAATGGCTACTTCTTCGTCCTGAATCCTACAGTTGATTCAATCTCATGTATGACTCGACCAATAATATAACTGCCAGACAAAGACAGATGCCCCGTTACGTAGCGAATTCTGCTGTCGCATATCACGCCCCCTTTTCTCCTCTATTCTTATACATCCATGAGATTAAGAGGCGGTCGGTAGGCCATCTGTAGGTTACGTACTTAGTTAACGAAGGGCCTAATGAGTACCGAGTACTGACTACTAACACAGTTTATACGTTGCAACAATCGGTGCTAAAAAGTTTCCGCCACACGGAGAGGGAATTTACGGGTTTATCGCATGGAGGGTATCTGGCTGTTAGCGCATGCAGCCTCCCCATGCGTCTAAAACGCGAAGCTGATGCGCTGGATGCCAGCCAGTGCTTGTGTTAAGGCCCGTAGAGTGTTACATGCTATCAACACATGTGAGTACACGGCTGCGAACCAAGAAAAGCCGTAGCCGAAACTCATCGACTATGTCCGAGCTGAAAACGCAAGGAGCATGATGGGTTTAACGCATGGTGGCTCTTGCGTTTTGGGTATCAGCTGATGGTTGGCGCAAGAGTCTGCTATATACGTATATGTATACACGTTATGCATATATGATTCTCATAGCCTTTCGATTCTTTCCAATGTACTAAGTGCAGCAATTTTGAGATGTGCATTGTGTACGAGTGACAAACGGTGTAACAGCTTATGCATCTCATCGCAAATCATTTAATTTGGTACGTAAGTATATAAAGATGATGCATTCGCACAAAATTTTCAATGTTGTGGTATTTCTAACCAAAACATCAGAAATAAGTTTACACACATATGTGTATATATGTAAATATACATATATGTACGTTAGAATAGGCAGTAATAATTTATTTGTCAAATATTTATCAAAAAATATCTTATTGCAACAATACTTATCTTGTATCAGAAACGCAAACGTAAATCTTGAGTACGTCAACAGCTCTTTAGAAATAATCTGTTGGTGTATCGGTTTGACACTTACAATTATGTTATGTTTGATTGATATAGGACCCTGTGCACATGATTTCTAATTTACTGAATTGTCTCCGTTCATAAGCACTCAAGATATTTAATTCACTACAAAGTCTTAAAGTCTTGCATGTTAGACTTTGGTTATGGATAATTTTCAACAACAAGCAGGAGACTTTTCAGAATCACTTGTACAACCTTCGTTATCTTCCAATGGTTTGCTTCTTATTGTATTATCATCATTACCTTGCGTGTTTTACATAAAGTATAAACAATGTTAAATGTATACATATTTACATGTATATATACATACATAGCATATATATAGGCGCTCGCGCCTCTTGCCAACGCCGCCAACTATCAGCTGATACCCAAAACGCAAGAGCCACCATGCGTTAAACCCATCATGCTCCTTGCGTTTTCAGCTCGGACATAGTCGATGAGTTTCGGCTACGGCTTTTCTTGGTTCGCAGCCGTGTACTCACATGTGTTGATAGCATGTAACACTCTACTGGCCTTAACACAAGCACTGGCTGGCATCCAGTGCATCAGCTTCGCGTTTTAGACGCATGGGGAGGCTGCATGCGCTAACAGCCAGATACCCTCCATGCGATAAACCCGTAAATTCCCTCTCCGTGCAGGCGCCGTGTTCTTGGAAGTATAGCCCGGGAACATTTAAAAATAATGAATTTCGATTTTATAAATTTAGTACTTATTCCTTAAGAAACGTTGTCATGAAATGTTTTGTTTCTAGTTAAGGTATTAAAATCGGCAACAAGTACATTGTACGAATATTTTGTAATAAAAAATGCATATTTAAAAATAATCTTGTAAAAATTTAAAAAAAAATCTACACTGGAAAAAAGTTGGTCGCCCTGCGCCACCGAATACAGTCACGCCGTGCACTCACTTTCTTGGTCGCGCCGCATGCCTGTTTTGGGCGCGCGGCGCACCCAAAGTACCTGGCGCGCGCCCAAAACAGGCATGCGGCGCGACCAAGAAAGTGAGTGCACGGCGTGACTGTATTCGGTGGCGCAGGGCGACCAACTTTTTTCCAGTGTACTGTTAAAATCAGGATGTTAATATAACGATGGGGAAATAATAGTGTGCATGAATACATAAATTTGATAACAATGTAGGAATTTTAGAATAATAATAGTATGGTGAAAATTGTAGGAAAACTTTGTAACTATTGTATAGGTTATGAAAAATTTTATAACTGAGATCACGCCTACAACATAAAATCCATAATCAACATTTGCAATGAAACATTTATATTGATTTAGCTTCTTCTTCGAGTGATTATTATGAATATATTTATCTGTGACCATCCTTTAGAAATCGTAAAAAAACTTATGACCTTGCTTCATTTTGATACATTTTTAGAATTGAGATATGCTCAAGAAAAACCTCCTTTTACTTTAACCATTTTACTTCATTCAATAAGTATTTATAATAAATAAAAAGCATCTATATGATTTGTAACACGTGTAACTACATGTATTGTATTGAAATACAATAAAAATCCATTTTTCTAAACAGCTTACCGGAAACAGTAAAAGAAGTTAGAGAGATCATTTAATTAAATGAGGGTGTGTTGTTATCTGTATACTGAAAAATCAGTACCACGTGACGACACGGTACAACGAGATCGTTTTATCGTTTGAGCTTGGATTTAATTTTAAAATTTAGCCATTCTATTTAGATGAAATAATTGTTAGAAACATGTTTAATCAAAAACGTTTAGGGGGGTTGGCGTGCGCAGCGTGCAGAGGGCGAAACCCCCTAGTACATATATATATATCTAAGGGGTCAAATTTATGGACGGTATTTTTTAATAGAGTATCAAAATTGTATAAACTGTGGTATTAAGGCAATTAATATAATTAATAAGCCCTTGGTGCCCGCATTTTGTAACACTCGCTAATGTCCTCGTTACTTAGTAAGTCTGAAAAAACATATATGACGTCGCCTCAATAGAAGTTACAGAAGGTTCTAGTAGAGCGCTCTGTATTTAAAATCCAACTTAATACAGTTGCATTATAAACGTTACCATAAATAATAAGTTTTGGTTGTCAGACACCCGATGTATGAAAGGAAAGGTGAAGTCCCACGGCGCGTAACAGAGCTGCGAAATAGACTCTGCACAATGTAACGAGCCAATCTGAGCTAGCGATCCCTTGAATCTATTTCGCAACTCTATGTCTTGTCTTTATCTTTTGTGGTTAGCCATATTAAATCTGTTTTTTATTTTTGGATTTGTAAATCTGTATACTCGAGAACAATAGTTCGAGGCACCGTCGATTCTTACTACTCCTACAGCATAGTATGCATTGCACCGCAGAGCCAGGCACTGTTTCCCTTACTCCCAGATGACATGGTAGCATTACACTATACTGACGATGAGCTCAATAGCGTATGGATCATATGGAAAAAATCACAGAGGTACCTGCTAAAAAGTAACGGAGCGGGGTCTTGAACTTGAGCCCTACAGACGAAAGGCAAGCCCTCTACCACTTAGGCCACTGGGAACTCTATGACGTGCCGTGACTCTGTACTCTGAGAGAAATCCTGAGCAGAAATTGTAAGTAGGCGGTCAGTGGAGCCTACTTGGGCTACCTCTTTAGCCCACTGAGGTCTTATGTTGATAGGGGCAGGGGGCGTTTGGTAGGCGCTAAGTATACAGCCAGTGTTGGCGAAGAGGATCTTCGCATACCCCCACCGCATTCGGAACTTTCCAGAGCGCTTACTGGCCACTCTATTGAATAAATAATCTGTAACTTATAACACAAGCGCCTATCACCGGATGACCTGGAGCGCTTACAGGCTACTCTATAAAATAGTTAATTATTAATAAATAACACAAGCACTTATCACTCGATGACCCGGGGCACTTACGGCCTACTCTGTTAAATAATAAATCATTAATGAATATCACAAACGCCTATCACCGGATGACCTGGAGCGCTTACAGGCTACTCTATGAAATAGTTAATTATTAATAAATAACACAAGCACTTATCACTCGATGACCCGGGGCACTTACTGCCTACTCTGTTAAATAATAAATTATTAATGAATGTCACAAGCGCCTATCACCCAATAAGCCGGAGCGCTTACAGGCCACGCTGTTAAATAATTAATTATTAATAAATAATACAAGTGCCTGTTACCCAATGGCCCAGGGTACTTATAGATCACACTATTTAATAATAATATCTTAATTAATAACGAATGTCAGTACTCAATATTTTTAATAATTACCAAATATGACAAACATCTTTGGTAATTGGCGATCTGGTTATTAATTATCAACTTGTTATTTAGTAGAGTGGCCAGTAAACGCCCCGGGTCATCGGGTGGTTGGCTCTTGTGTTATCTAGGGATAATTAATTATTTAATATATATATATTTATTAGTTTTCAACCAATTAGGTCCAGAAAACGGACTCAGTACAATGATCAATACAAACAAAATTGTAACATTACCTTAATCCTAAGGCTTTTACCTTTACAAAATTTCATAGTTTACATAATCTTCATACTTTACATACTTTACATAAATTATTTAAATCACAGACCCAATTTGTATTTACTAATTCCACTATCTTTTCACTTCTTATACAATAACTTTCAATAATCCATTTATCTTATTTGCTACTACGTACATATGAATATTCATTCAGCGCTTATTACAGTTCCGGCCCTTTTTTCTCATACGAATTACTCATTCCACCCCATATTTTTGCAATTTTTTACGAGCTAACCTCCTTTAACATTTTTTGTACATCTAGCTCTCCATTCATTAGGTTACTTACCTTGTTTTCCTTTACAATTCTACATTTCTTTATTAAATGTTCCAAACTCCCTTCCTTACAATTACACAATTCGCATAGCTTTTTATCATTTTCTAACCAATACCTATTTCCCCCATCCAGATTCCCACATCTGGCTTTTGCCACATGACTTATACAAATCTCCCTGATTTGCTTGCTTAAATACTCCTCCCTTCCAATCCCCATAATATCCTTATACCTAGGGTTGTACTTTGAGTTTTTAATTTTAGCTTCCGTTACTTGATTGCTTATATCACTCATACGCTCTTCTATCCTATCCTTTACTAATATGTCTTGACTTCTCCATATCTCTACTAATTTTTCACTATACCCTAGATTATTTAGAAATATATGCCTTTCCTTTTTTAACATCCCTCCTGTCTCGTTTTCATACGCTTCCTTATAGCACAGTTTCGTGAGCCTGTCCTCCCTCTGCTTGTACATTTTTTTATTAAACCTTGTTGCTACTTTTCGAAAGTGTACGCCTAACTTTTCCAAACCTGTCTCTTTCAATACAATGTATCTAGGCATGCAAAAATCCAACCTTAAAACCCAACGATAATAGTCCATTTGAATTCTTTCCAACACTTTCCACTCTCTCCACCCAAAGATTTCGGCCCCGTAACTTATTGTACTCCTAACTAGATAATTGAACAACATCCGCCTCCTCATAAAATCTTCCTTACACAACCTCTTCCCTATTCCCCACACTTTCCTGACCGCAATAGTTCCCTTCCTTTTTAAGTCATTTATGTGATCAGAATAGTCCCCTTTTTTATTAAATGTGAATCCTAAATACTTAAAGCTTTTTACCTCCTCTATTTTCCCCTCTTTAAATATCCATCCTTCCTTATTTACTTTCTCCTTGCTGTTAAAAACCATTACCTTTGATTTCTCAAAACTTATACATAAATCCCTTTCCCTGCTTAATTTCCTTAACGTATCTATCATATCCACTAGAGCTTCTTTGTTCAAGGCCAACAACACTATGTCATCTGCGTATGCTAGCGACCACACCCTTCCTTTATTAATCAAAATTCCGCCTACGTTCCTTTCTTTTAATACATTTTCTAACTCGGCAACGTACATGCAAAATAGAGCTGGGCTTAACAGACATCCCTGTCTTAAACCTTTTGAAGTCCAAAATTCATCCGAAAGCCCCTCGTTACCCCGAATCCTTACCTTTGTCTCAGTGTATAATTCTTTGATTCTACTTATTAAATTTTTACTAAATCCCCTTCTGCTCAATATTACCCACAATTTTTGCCTGTTCACCGTGTCAAATGCTGCTTTAAAGTCCACAAACAGTGCAAATACTTTATCTTTCCCTCTTATCAAGTCTTCCCTTTGTACTATATGATTCAGAATGAAAATATTATCCAGAGTCCATCTACCTTTCCGAAACCCCACCTGCCCCTTCGGTAGCACCCTCTTTTCTTCCATTTCCGCTAACAGCTTCCCTTTTAGTATCTCTGTATACAACTTATAATCCGTAGGGAGCAAGAATATTCCTCTGTAGTTTTTTGGGACATTACTGTCCCCCTTTTTATACAACGGGACTACTACCGCTGTTTTCCAGGCTTCCAGAACCCTTTCCCCCCTCCATACTTTATTTAGTAACTCCCTTAACCCATTTAACTCCTGACCCGGCGTAGATCCAGGCTTCGTTTGGTATCCCATCGTGTCCCGCTGCCTTTTTTCTTTTTCAATTCCTAATTGCCACCTCTATATTTGCTTTACTTATGCCCTCTTCTTCATCCCCATTGACTCGATCGTTTTCCCATAAACCTACACATTTTTCTCTTTTGCCTTCTAGCAGCTCCCTAAAATGTTCTTCCCATGCGTTCAACTTTATGTTATTGACAATATTCTCTCTCTTTTTTCTAAATTTATTGAGATATTTCCAAACGTCACTCTCGTACTTAATGTTTCTCAGTTCTTCGACCTGTCTTTTCTTCAAATCTCTTTCCTTTTCCTGGCACATTTCTTTCCATTCTTTCCTAGCTTTCAATATTCCTGTTTTTCTACCCACCCCTTTTTCCACCTACTTAACAGCCTTTTTGCCTTCCTCTTTTTATTTTTACAGTCTCTGTCCCACCAAATCCTGTAACCTAATTTCTTTTTCCTGAAAATTAACTTTTTTTTAATCATGGCACCCATTACATGCTCGTTTAGTTTTCTCCGTCTCCTCCGTCCCTCCTGTAGTAACACCTATACTTTCTTCTGTTCCTACCTTGTATAATTCAATACCCTCCTCCGTCCATGTATACACTTCTTTTTTGCTAATTCTTTGTTTTCTGCCTTTGTTAGTTTCTTGGCCGTCTATAACCCCACCCCCTACTGATACTTCTAGCGGCATATGGTCCGACTCTATCTTATTTCCTTCTTTAAATCCCTGGACAAACTTAAACATTTCTTCATTTGTTAACATAATCAATCACCGATTTCCCCCTGGCACCTATATATGTGTATTCCCCCCCATAATCCCCCTTCATTGACCCGTTCAGCAGAAACCATCCTTTGTTGTTTATCAATTCTTTAAGTCGTCTGCCTTCGTTACTTATCATTCTATCTTTACTACACCTTTCCTCGCTCCATTCCTTCATTTTTCTACATTACCACAGCTCACGTTTCCTATTCTTATATTAAACCCCCCCCCCCTATTATTAATCTATCTTCCACTACCAGTTCCAATTTTTCTAACGCTTCTAAAGTCCTTACCAGGTCCTCTCTATTATATATTGAGAAAACATTTATCTTTTCCCCACTTCTCCCAATCCCATTTAATTCTAATTTAATTATACCATTCTAAATTACTTCAACAAGCTTACAATTTGCCCTGTAAAAACACTTTTTCAGCCCTATAATAAAACCGCCTTTTGCTCTCCCCTTTATGTTACATTAAACCGCGTGCGCTGCCTCCCACACAAATTCCCTTGACAGTTTTCCTTTCAAATTAACCCAGCCTTTTCCTTCTAACCAGGTTTCAGACAGACTCACGAAATCTGCACCTTCTACAAAGTCCCAGAACTCACTATCCTTGTTACTAACTCCCGCCACATTCCAAAAAATAATTTTCCTTATATGATCACTTTCTTTCTTTGCCTCATTAGGTATCACCTTCCGTTCCTGGCTTACGCAAAAATCTCCTGTATAATTTCCTCTCCTATCTGACCTCCCCCCGTACCTCCTTCTGTCGCTCTTTTTTAACCTACCCCTCCTCTCTTCTCCTGCACCTTTTCTTTTACCACCCCCCTACCTCCACTTCCGTCTTTTCAATGCTTGCTTCCCCATCACCTTACAAAAACATATTCGCACTCCATTTATACCAAATACCCTTAAATTTTATCTTACCAAACCCAGTCTTCACCTCCCAACCCTCCTCTTTTTGCTTTTTAACCCACCTTGTTATCAGCTCTTGCCTTTTTCTCTCATCAAAAGACAAATCGTTTTCTATATACATATTCGTTCCTTTCAACCTATACTTATTTCTAATAATATGCATTTTATCCTCAAAGCAATTCAACTTAACAATTAAAACCGGGCCACTCACTCTTACACTAAAAATTTCCATTTTAATTTTCAATACATTTTCAAACATGTTCTCCACCCACCCTTTTAAATTTCCCTCATTAACACTCCCTCCCCTTATGATGATATTATTCGCCCTTTCTTCTTTATCTTTTTCTTGTACCAACTTTTTAACTCGCAGAACGTCCCTAACTGACTAACGGCTCACCGCACTCGTGCCTGACGTTCTGCTCCACCTCGACGATCTCCCAATGCTGCTGATGCTCAAAGCCCCTCCTGCTGACTTCTCCTCATCAGAATCCACCTCCTGCCATCTAGCGGACCACGCTTCCTCCAACTTCTACTCCAGCTTTTCCAATGTTCTTGCTGTCTGCAGCTCCCTCTCCTTAACATCGACTATCTCTTTCTCCAACCTTAACATGTTTTGTTTTAACCTCTATATCTCTTCTGTGTAACTTTGCCTTATCCTTATGATCTCTTCTCTCTCTTGTCTGCATCTCATTAATTCTTCTTTAAACTCCTCGTACTTCTCTTTTTCCACTGCACTGTCATCAGTTTTTTTGCGATCTGCTTTCTTAAAATGCTCCATCCTTGTCTGCCTCCAACTCACACTCTTCTTTTTCTTTCTCTCACTATCGTCGTTCTTTGTCTTTTCGACAGTCGTCTTCCTCGATTTCTCCTCTTTTTCTTTTACCTTGTGCTCTGATTGAGATTATGCAGGTTTCAAAACTAATTTCAAATGAGCGGTAACGACACGACCTCCCGTGCGTGTGTTTAGCCTTTCGGATGCATTTTCCTGCCTTGTTGTCGCCTTTTCTTTTTCTTTCTCCTTCTCTATCGTCGGTCCCATCTCGTACTCGTTGCCTATACGACTCTCCCGCGCTTTGTAGCTGCGGTTTTCTAACCTTCAATTGCACTCTGACTTTTCCAGCCTCTTAACTGCCTTTTTTCCTTCTCCGCCTCCTACCTTCTTACTCAGGATCCTTTCCCTTGTCTTTTTATCTTTTAACCACACTTTAATCACTATTTAAGTCAAGCCACACCAGGAATATGCACTCATAGCACAGACACTATTGACGGGACGTCTGTACGCTGCGGAGCCCTCACACCGACTTCCAATTAATTATTTAATAGATAGCCGCTATTGATAGCACACATCAGTGGAGGTCAATTTGAAATGACTTAATTAGTCATTTTAATGATTTCATAATTTTTTCCCCATGTACTCAATAAAATTCTATCATGCATAGAGAATGCATTAAAGTACTACTATAAAATAAATTTAAACACTTGTATAAAAAAACATTTATCGATAAGAGCTGAACTGATTTGTAAATAGCATTTCACATTACCACTCCACAGGGCCATTAGTAGTTGTTTTTAATAAATAAAATTCTTTAAGTTCTTGCAGGTTATATATTAATAGAATAATATAGAAGCTGTGTTTTGGGGATAATGTAAAAGTAAACTTTATTAATACACTTAGGATTAAAAGTAGAATACAAAAACGTGGGATTGTGAGTGTACGATCTGCTCCAACAGAATAGTTGGGCTCACTCCCCCACACACGCTCGTGGTTACTTTCTTCAGTCTAACCTGTGGCACTTTCATCGCTCTCCCTACTTCGCTAACGACGCGAAATGTACAGTTTTTTTTTCTACATATCAAAATGTCTTGATACTCTCCCTAAAAAAATATTTACCGCTTATATAAAAAGCACTTTGTTTTTCGGTACAATACCAATCGTAGATAGTAAATTCTCAAATCTGGGCTTTGACAACCCTTTCGTACAGAAATCTGCCACTTGTTCGTCGGTTCTTACATACCTTACATCGATAATTTTGTTTCTATACAGATCTCTTACAAAATAATATTTAATATCTATGCGCTTGGTTCGTTCATGGAATTCAGGATTTTTTATTAATCGGATCACATTTTGATTATCCATGAACAGCACAGTCACATCAGTTTTATACTATTTATTCAAGACATATGAATCGCTTAAATCTAATAAAAAGTTTTCGAAAAGCTTGAACCAACAGCGAGCCGCCTGCTTTAAACCGTATATATTTTTCTCTAATTTACATACGTGGTCCATACCGTCGTCAAAACCATCAGGCTGTTTCATAAAAATCGTCTCGTTCAATTTTCCGTGTAAATGAGCGGTTTTCACGTCAAACTGGGCTAGAAGCAAACCTTCAAGAGCAGAAATACTTATAAAAATTCGAAATGAATCGAAACGTGCTACAGGGCTAAGAATCTCTTTAAAGTCTATTCCTGCACGCTGTGAAAACCCTTGACAAACGAGCCTGGCTTTGTAACGCTCACTACTATCATCATTAGATTTAATTGTGAAAACCCACCGGTTACCTATAACTTTAATATCAACAGGTCTTTCGACGTGTACCCACGTGCCATGCTCAAGAAGAGACTGCATCTCATCTTGCATAGCAATTTTCCATTTTTCACGATCGCGAGATTTCACCGCTTTATCGTAATTCTTTAGAATTGACTCCGAGTATAAGTGAGACAAAACGCGTTCGTAAAAATCCGTCTGTCGACGTACGCGCTTCTCCCTCAACATCCGAGTTGATCAGCTGATTTTCGGATTTTTCATGCGAGTTATCACTAACACCATTGATATTTGAATCGTCTTGAATTTTATTAAACTTAACGTCAGCTTTAGTGTGACACAATTTTTCCGAATTCAACAAAATGTCGTGACTAACAACAACATCGCGCAGTTCCGGTACGTAAACACGATAGCCTCTATACTTTTCGACAAATCCAACTAACAAGCCTTTCATAGATTTCATATCCAATTTCTTTCTTTTTTCTTTCGGAATATGTACGAAACATTCGGTACCGAAAATTTTCAAATGTTTAACGCTAGCCGACTCACCATACCACAAATCGTATGGAGTTTTTCCAAGAATTTTCGTCGGTCCTGTTTTATTCAAAATATAAACAGCTGTATTAGCGGCCTCTGCCCACAGGAAACGTGGCAAATCCGAACTTGAATACAACATCGAGCGCACGGCTTCTACGACCGTCCGATTCTCGCGCTTAACTACAGTATTCTGCTGTGGAATGTACGGGATTGTAATTGAGTGTTTAATGCCCTTCTGTTCAAGAAACTTTTTATTTACGTTATTCACGAACTCCGAACCTCCGTCAGTTACAATTTCTTTTACGCCTGTTTCAAATTGATTTTCAATCTCATTACAGAACTTTTGTAAATACTCAGAAACTTCCGACTTGTGGCTCAAGAAATATATTGTACGAAAACTAGAGTAATCATCCTTAAAAAGAAGAAAGCATCTCTTTTTCCCTACTGATTTAATTTCTATCGGGCCACATACATCTGCATGTATTATTTGTTTAGCTTCTATCGCGCGATCAACTCTCTCGTGAAAGGAATCTCTGTGTTGTTTACCTAAAGCCCAACCTTCACATGTATTGATCATCAAAAGCAGTTTCGATACGAACCGTTTTCAAAACATCGCGAACATGTCGTTTATTTTGATGACACATCCTTTTGTGCTAAAGTTGAACGTTATGTACCTCATTTACAGCTAAGCAAGTTCTTTCGGGAATAACAACTTCAACGTTAACTTTATACAGATTACCGAATTTAGAGCATACTACAATGACATTGCCATCTTTCGAAGAAGTACAAATTTTCCCGTAATTTTCGACTTTAAGATTAAGTCCCTTTTTCGCAGTAACCTTTAAAGAAAATAAATTCACACGTAATCCGCATATATATAAAACATCATGAAACTCGCATTTAACACGCTTATCCGCAACGAGTGATTCAACGTTAATATTACCATACCCATACGCAAGTTTTACGCTGCCATCTCAAAAAATCACCTTCACAGGCTGCTTATACTCGGTGTAGTTGCAAAACCATTCTCGCCGCCTCTTCATGTGATCTGTACAGCCGGAGTCAAGAATCCAATTTTCGGTTTGCTGATGTTCATCCGTAAAGCCGGCGAGCACTACTCTTGCTTCATGGCTTTCGGTTTCTTGTTTCTTGTCCGCTTTATTTTTGGAACTTCTCTTTGGGCAATCATGGAGGTAGTAATGCGGAGAATGAAACTTAAAACATTTGCCTTTTTGCGAACCTTTGCCCTTCTTTGAATAAGACTCCTTATTTTCGCCTTTTACAAATAAATCCTTCGTTTTTTCAGTAACCAGTGCAATCGACGAACTCTCCGATTTACTATTGTAATTGTAGATTCTCGACTCTTCTTTCATTAGCCTCGTGGTCAAATTTTCCAGAGTCTTTTTATTATCTACCTCAGAGTCCCATGCACTGTCAAAATGATTATATCTTTCAGGAAGGCTACACAAAATGCGTGTTAGCTCCATAGAATCTGAAACTTCACTTCCTAGATTCTTCACTTTTATAGCTAAATTTTCTATCTTCGAAATATTTAGCATAATTCTCATCAGATTTCATTTCGTAAACAGTACACGACTTGAGCCACATTTCTCGGGCCGTTGTACAATTCAACAAAAGATCCAACGGTTTTTGTTTAACTGTAGAGACAATCAATTTTCTAGCAGCTTTATCCGCTTTTTTGAACTTGGCAACAGCAGCAGCATGAATTCCTTACTGCGCTGCTATGGCGTCTGTAGAGAGATTTCCAGGCATCGTTAGGCCTCCTTCACAAACCTCCAACGTATCATCATCATCCTCAAGATGAGTACGCACTACGAAGAACCACCTGTGCCAATTTTCTTTGTCTCTAAATTTTTCGATTTTTGAAATCGACTCCATGTTACCGTTCTTTTGTACTTGTATTCACACACACACACAAAGTATCAGCTTTACACTATCATACACGACACTTAGCCTGGGCCCATAACCTTTTACTGAATAAAATTCTCTAAGTTCTTGCAGGTTATATATTAATAGAATGATATAGAAGCTGTGTGTTGGGGATAATGTAAAAGTAAACTTTATTGATACACTTAGGATTAAAAGTGGAATACAAAAACGTGGGATCGTGAGCGTACGACCTGCTCCAACAGAATAGTTGGGCTCACTCCCCCACACACGCTCGCGGTTAATTTCTTCAGTCTAACCTGTGGCACTTTCATCGCTCTCCCTACTTCGCTAACGATGCGAAATGTACAGTTTTTTTTTTTTCTACATATCAAAATGTCTCGATAGTTGTTGCAATACTGAACCCGTTAAACAAACCCCTACCACTCGGGGACGAGTTTCTTTTCAATGCCAATACAAGCATGGAATATACACCGACCACTATGCGTGGTAAGCAGGTTGTATTACTATATTTATTTATGCGGGAAAATTTTGACAATTTTACTTGCAGAGGGAAAATTGGTAGTGGTAGTGGTTGTGGTTTTTTTTTTTTTTTTTTTTTGTGGAGGGTAGGGAAATGCATTGAGGCACACCGCAGGGACAGCGGTAGTGTAGGACTTGGTGAATTTTTTTTATTAGACCACCCATACCCTGCATAGGCTTTTGATCCACCCCGGAACCGCGTGCATTACTTCAGGGTGGAGCCACCAGGGAGACCATCAGGTCTCACAGCATTAACGAGCTAACTCGCCACCAATAGCTGGAGGTGCTGATGCTCTCGAGTCCTGAAAAGGACTCAAGGTCCCTGAGGACTAGCACTCTTTTTAGCGCTCTATAGTAGGCCGCTAACCTTGCAAGCACCACTATAAGCTTGATGCTTTCCCTTGCTGATAGATAAAAAGTACCCAGCGCTGCGTGAGTCCACATTAGCCTGCCTTTCTACTCAAGGCTTTTTTGCCTTATTTCTGTCCTGCTTGTGCCTTACCCCTGGCCTCTTCTAGCGCTTTTTTGAATAAAGGGTAGCTCCCACTGCCTGCTTCGTGCTTGTTGTCCGTCGTTGAGCAAAGGAAGCACCGTGCTGGGCCTAGACACTCTTTCTTTCGGTGGTTTGAGCTTCCACACCGGAAGCAAAGTTCGGATCTGTTTTCTTCTCTACAGTTGCCTGAGGCGTGTCCATATCCCAGGCATTTGTAACATCTTGTTACTTCAATTCTTCTTCGTATTTGGCAGCTTACGAAGCCAACTCGTAATCTGCCTTCCTCTTCTACTTGTCTGGCAGTTGTTTCGTCCACCTTTATCGATGCCAGCCTCTGTCCTCTGGCTAATGTCACTTTTCTGTTGCTAATTTTGACAGTACCCTGTCCGGCTACCGACTTTTCAATTTGCTGTGAGAATGCAGAAGCATTCTCCACACCTTTGGCCTTAATAAGTATGTCTCCTTTTCCTGTAAAGACAACACTTTGGACTGCCACATTAGCCTTATCAGGGTCAAAGTTTGCCTTCATCGTCCTCAGCACCTTTGCAAAGGTCTGCCCTTCGGCCATCTTTACTACTACTGTTGTTGTCGCATCCACTTTTTTCTTCTGGCTTGTTTTTTCGTTCAGGAGAATTTCTTCTTGTTTGTTACTGCCTGTTTTCTTTTTCTTTGGAGGCATGGTTTTCTGGCGTTTCTCAGGGCTGTCCGATGGGCTCCTGTTTCTTTTACTTCGCTCTATTTCCTTCAGGGCAGAGTTCAGGGTTTTTTTCTGTACCTGCCGTCGGAACTTATCTCGCCTTTGTTCCCTACACGCAGGGATTACAATGACAACTTCCAAGCGTTTGCATATACTTCTTCTTTATGAAGAAAGCCTTTTTTTAGCACCTCTGCCTCTTGAAAGTGTTTAAACGCGGCTTTTAGCCCATTCTTAACAGTGTTCGATGTGTTGCCGTACTTATCGTTGATTAATTGTGGCGTCTTTGTAATAGCTTTCGTTGCTAATTGGACTGTATTAGCCACTTGCTGTCGCTTCAATCTGAGCTTAGCACCATCTTCTTCTAGAAAGGCAAGCTCTTCCTGGGTCTGGTGGCTAAATACCGACACGTTGCTGTCCTCGGTGTCGTTAGTGCCTATGCTCGACAGGCTTCCTCTTCGTCCTTTGTCCGTTAGAAAGGGCCATGGAACATTAAGCAGTCCCTGATGGGCATGAGACCCGTCTTTGTGGCCCCCCCCCCCCAGAATCCGTGGGGCCTCCGACAGTCACCCGGGCTTTCACCGGATCGGAACTGCTGGCGGATTCCCTCAGAGAGGTTACCGCCTGGGGTACAAGTTTTGCATCGACGTTTTTCATATTGGCATCTGTTTTAATGTTGTACTGACCTGCGGGGGCCAGCACTACCCTTTTTTCTAGAAATGAGCATTTGGAAAAGGTTGAAACCAGGGCAGCAGCCCTCTCTGTTACCAGAGAGAACCGCTACTTGCTCCGGCCGGCCGGGAGTTGCCACTCTCCCTCAGTCCCACCCGCGGAAACTGCCCTGGCGTTGAGTAACAAGTCTGAAAATGGTGTTCGTGTGTAACGTATGTATATGTTGGTACACAACGGTCATCCCAGTGAGACGAGCGGCAGGTGTACAGTCCCACGACCGCTCAGACAACCCAACGAAACGGGCTGGCGTAAGGCACTAAGGTGCCGCCATATAGCCTCCTCAGTGGTAGTCAGCCTAGATTAGTCGGCCCACCACGTCTTTTTTGTTTATGAGGCGTACAGCCATATCAGATGTGGTTACCCAGACTTACCTGAGCCTCATCGTCCGGCTGCACCTGCCGCCAGGCCTCCAACGCAAGCCCAGGAAAGGACCCACCACACGCAACCCGGAACAATCCGTAAGTATCCCTGTGTTTGTTTAGTAAGAGTGTGGTGCATATATCTGAGAAGAAGGTTTTAACCACCACTTACTTCTATACACGACAGGTGCTAGTTTTTGTTGGCCCGCATCAAGCAATGGAGTGCCACTCACGGCAGGAGCAGAAAGCGAAGAACAAAGATTACAAGCAGAGCCGGCCCATGCATCCACACCAGTGAAGACAAGGGGCACTAGTCTCCCGTCCACACCACCACAGATACACATGCCAATGCCACACACGCCCCCCGACCACTACCACAGAGAGCAACCCCAGCTGCCCATCGTCACCTCATGTCTTTAGAGGATGCCCCTATCCGCCACCTGGGGAAGCGCCCGGTATGGAGAAACTAGCGAAAACCCCACCTGGGTAGTGGTAGTGGTAGGAGTAGTGGTAGTGGTAGTGATAGTGGTAGTGGTAGTGGTAGTGGTAGTGTTAGTGGTTTTTTTTTATGTGGAGGGAGGGGAAATGCATTGAGGAACACCCCAGGGACAGCGGTAGAGTGGGACTCGGTGGATTTTTTTTATTAGACCACCCATACCCACTAAACCCCCCCCGGGCTGCGTGGCTTTTGAACCACCCCGGAACCACGTGCATTACTTCAGGGTGGAGCCACCAGGAAGACCATCACGTCTTACAGCATCAACGTGCTGACTCGCCACCATTTGCTAGAGGTGCTCATCCTCTCGAGTCCTGAAAAAGACTCGGGGTCCCTGAGGACCAGCACCTTGTCTAGCGCTCCATAGTAGGCCGCTTACCTAACAAGCACCACTATAAGCTTAATGCTTTTCCTTGCTGACAGGTAAAAAAGTACCCTTCGCAGCCTGGGACCACATTAGCCTACCTTTCTACTCAAGGCCTTTTCGCCTTATTTGCGTCCTGTTTGGGCCTTTTTTCTGGTCTCTTCTAGCGCTCTTCTAAATAGCGGGCAGCTCCCACTGCTGGCTTCGTGCTTGTTGTCCGTCATTGGACAGAGGAAGTTTGACCACTCCCTGCCCAGCTACTAACTTTTCAATTTGCTGTGCAAATGCCATCACATCCTCTACACTTCTGGCTTTTTTTCGTACACTGTAAAAAATGCTGTAGTAAAATCACTATGCTCAACATAGGTAAAGTAAGGATCTATGGTCAGCATTGGTTTTTACTATTGGTTCGTAAAATGTTTTTTCCAGATTGTAAAATTAAATGTCAAGATAGTAATTTTCAGTGAGGCCGAAATCTTCAGAAATTTTTTGCGATTGCGTAGTTATTTTACTATCCCAAGCGTAAAAGTCATATCTTAGATATGAGAAGCACTATAGTACTATTGATAGTTCCATTTTCACCAAAAAGGTTATGTTTTTATACATCTTAACGTTACGCATATATACAGATCCGTATTACTTTTATATTTATATAAATATCCTTATTACTGTGTCTGAATAATATTTATAGTTCTGCATAGTTTCATAGATATACTGATTTTTAATTTAAAATTGCAATAAAAACTTCATTTTAAATATTTAAGTAGTTTTTTACAAACGATATTTTTGGTAACAAAAATTGTTTCAGTAATATGAACACTGAGCTACATAAATTCAAATGTACTGTTAACATAAAATAAATAATATAAAAATATGAACACAATACATTTTTATAATGAACACAAATTTTATTATTATAAAACAACTACAACTCATGCTCTATACTCATATTATTACATTTTAAGCTTTTATTAATTAGAACAAAACATTTAACGTAGGTATTAATACTGAACGTTATTGAAACCTTCAAAATAAAATTTCTTCACAAATTTTTGGTAATAAACACGTTTTTTATTAAAAAACAACTACTATTCAAACTAAACTCATAAAATATTTAATAATTGGAAGTATACATAAAAGCTTCACGCTATTGAAACCTTAAAAATCAATTAATGATACTGTTTTGATGCATGATGATTAAAATAATAAGTTATAAGTATATTGAGCTGAAAACTTGGGAAGTGTATACCTTAGAGTATGTATGATTTACAACGTGACAAGACAGACTGACTTTCAGTAAGTATATGTAGTATATGCTTTAAAGACCTAGAGCTGAGGCCCAATGATGGTCGAAAATTTCAACCAGCTGCCACTCTTACCACAATTCAGAAACCTCATGATTTGTAGAGATCCGAAATATTTAGCTATTGGTCTACTAAGGGTTATACCCACGATGTGATGAAGTGATACATAACCTGAAAAGTTTTTACTTTAATGCTTCCGCTATGTATACAATGTACCTAATACTTACTGATTACGCTTGTAAGAGCACTGATGAGGAATTTACTTTTAATCCTTATTACAATTATTGATGACAGTGCGAGAGCATGAAGCACGAACCGTTAATTAGGTAAAAATGTACACATATGTACATTGCAGTCAGTGCGAGATTTCTTTTCCCTCATCAAGAGTAATAGCTGCATATAACTTACTTATTTAACTAAATATTACTTTTACTATCTCGTGTTATTTGTATCATTGTATTTTTACCATTGGATCGCCATATTACTATCATCTCGTGTTTTTCCGAAGGATGTTAAACGTATTTTCACTATCGAAACGTAGAATCTCCACCGTCTTGTAATTTTAATAGCCGACTGTATTTATCATGCAGCTAGTAAAATTAATATGCTGAGCATAGGTCTCACTGTTATCTATGCTCAATATATTAATTTTAATAGCGGATAGTAGTATAAATTTAATACATTGCTAGTAAGATTATGATGCTCAAGACATAGTTTTCGCTATCAGATATAATAATCACTATGCTCAAGATAGTAAAAAAAGTTACTTTCCGCTAGTAATTTTACTACAGCATTTTTTACAGTGTATGTCTACTTTTTTGTGCTGACAACACTTTGGACTGCGTCATTGGCCTTGACAGGGCCAAATTTTGCCTTCATTGACTTCAGCACATTAGCAAAGGTCTGCCCTTCGGCCATCTTCACCCGTACGGTTGTCGTCGCGTCTAGTCTCTTCTTCTGACCTTTCTTGTCGTTTAGGAGAGCCTCTTCTTGTTGACCTCTACCTGTTTTCTTTTTCCTAGAAGACATGGCTTGTTAGCGTTTTTCAGGGCTGTCTGATGGGCTCCTGTTTTTTTTAACTAGCTCTATTTGCTTAAGGGTAGTGTTCAGGGTTTTTTTCTGTACCTGCTGTCGGAAATTATCTTGCCTTTGTTCCCTCCACTTTAGAGATTCAAAGGAATCTTTCCAAGACTTAGTAAACACGTCTTCTTGAAGCCAAAATCGTTGTCTTATTACCTCCGCTTCTTCGAGTTGTTAAAGCGCAGCTTTAAGACCGTTTTTAACAGCGTTGGCCGTGTTCCCACACTTATCATAAATTGCTTTCAGCGTCTCTTAAATCATTTTGGTTGCCAATTGAATTTGTTCAATTTGCTGCCGTTGCCTAACTCTAAGCTCAGCACCAATGTTTTCCGAAGAGTCGAGCTCCTCCTGGGTCTGGTTGCTAAAAACTGACACGTTGCTGCCCTCACTGACGTTACTGCTTATGCTCGAAAGACTTCCTTTTCGTCCTATATATGTAAGAACAGGCCATGGAACGTTGAACAGTTCCAATTGGCCATGAGTCACGTCTTGTGCCCCCCCCCCCCCAGAATCCGTAGGGCCAGCGGCAGTCACCTGGGCTTTCACCGGATTGGAACTGCCGGCGGATTCCCTCAAAGAGGTTACCGCCTCGCGTACTAGTTTCACATTTACGTTCTTCATTTTTAGTTCTTCTTGAAATCGTCTTGACCGATAAAAGCCACCACTTCTCTTTTTTCCGAAAACAAGTGTCTGGAAAGTGTGAAAACCAGCGCAGCAGCCCACTCCGTTGCCGAAGATAGGCGCTACTTGCTCGGGCCGGCCGGGAGTCGCCACTCTCGCTCAGTCCCACCAGCGGAGACTGCCCTGGCGTTGTGTAGAGAAAGTGTAAAAGTGGGTATGTGTGTATTGTATGTATATGTTGGTACACTACAGTCATCCCAGCCAGACGGGCGCCAGGCGTACAATCCCGCGACGGGCGCAGGTAACCTGTCAAAACGAGCTGGCGTATTGGCCAGGTGCATGTCATGCAGCGCCACCCTTGGTGTCAAAATCATGCAACCGCGGGCACCCACATTACACGTCAACAACGTACACCGATGCACACTTTTAGTAATAATTAATTAACTAGCGAAAAATTAGTGTATTTATTCATCTGATAATGGATGTTATCATAAAAACAGGCTTTAGGAATATCACGCACTCGATTTGTTTTAACTCTGAAGCCTTGAAAAAAGGTAAACAGTTGGTCGAAAGTAGTCATGTGTGTGATGTTACAGAATTTCATAGTGATGAAGTTAGGAATTTGACAAGTGCCGTCGTAATAAGGCAGACCTAGATCGGTAACTTCAGCTCCCTACAAAGTTAACCTGCATGTACGTTTTATTTAGATTATTTTGAAAATTTTCTAAGTTGCAATGCACATGAATATTACTTTTATTTACAGTTGGATAATTATTGAAATTCATGTGATTTTACTTTGTATTCGCCCTACTGTTACACTGAACGACACAGCACTTTCTCACACCCACATTTCATAAACGTTTAAATAATATAAATTAAAATAATCATGTCTTATTTCGCGTATTTATCTCTCTTTTTGCTGTCTGCTTCTGAGAGTGTGCTCTGGATCGAAAACTAACGAGGCGTCATTAATAAGTATGTTGTTACATTCAAACATTTTACAACCGTTCTTGGCACCACATAGTTCATTTTTTTACATTAGTGTAACTGCAATTTCATAATATTGATACTATTTATGCATATGTGATGGTAACATCTGTAAATTTGACGAAATACTGTTATTCTTTCCTCAATTCAGCAAAAATAACAGTCATTTGGTACCCTGAGTTTCCTTTTTTCGCCACTACGCACGCTGGCGTTGACACATCTATCCCCTCCCATCACTCGCACCTGGACAATAAAGGCACTTAAAGTGCCGCCATGTAGCCTCCTCAGTGGTAGTAAGCCTAGATTAGTCAGCCCACCACGTCTTTTTTGTTTATGAGGCGTGCAGCCATATCAGATGCGATTATCCAGACTTACCTGGGCCTCATCGTCTGGCTTCACCTGCTGCCAGGCCCCCTACGCAAGCCAGAGAAGGACCCTGCCACACCCAAACCGAAACAACTAGTGAGTATACCTATGGTTGTTTAGTAAGAGTGTGATGCATGTATCTGAGAAGAATGTTACAACCACCACTTACTTCAATACGTAGTGGAGAGTGGTTAAGACCTGTCAAAGTTACCACCATACCAAAACAGTAGGCTGATTCTTAGTGGCTTAGACGGGAGGTCAGCCCTTGCTGGGCCTCCAAGTCAGCTGGTTTTCATTCCGGGATCCAGACAGCTCCCTTCCAGCTCTAGTCCCTACACGTATATACCACTAATACTCTCATTCATTTTATAAGGTTCCCCTTTTTTGTTTTTTCTTTTGTTTTTAAGGAAACGCAGTCCCTCACATATTCAGACGAATGATCACTTATTTTTTTAGAGCCTACCTCATCCCAAGCCAGGCACCCCCATTAACGACAAGGTCTTGCAGCCCTCAGAGGGTGAGTAGTAGTAGCATTAGTAGGAGCAGTAGCAGTAGCAGTAGCAGTAGCAGTAGCAGTAGCAGTAGCAGTAGCAGTAGCAGTAGCAGTAACAGTAGCAGTAGCAGTAACAGTAGCAGTAGCAGTAGCAGTAACAGTAGCAGTAACAGTAGCAGTAGCAGTAGCAGTAGCAGTAGCAGTAGCAGTAGCAGTAGCAGCAGCAGCAGCAGTAGCAGTAGCAGTAGCAGTAACAGTATCAGTAACAGTAGCAGTAGCAGTAGCAGTAACAGTAGCAGTAGCAGTAGCAGCAGCAGCAGCAGTAGCAGTAGCAGTAACAGCAGCAGCAGCAGCAGTATCATCATCGAAAACATGTCAACTAGACTTTATCGTCGATTTAATTATGAAGGACGAGAAATTTAAGGTAGATTGGCGAGACCACTCCCAAATGTTCATATGTACGCATGGATTGACGATTGTATGAATGATTTATATTATCATTTAGTAAAAAAAAAAAAAAAAAAAAAAAAAAAAAAAAAAAAAAAAAAAAAGTAATCCTAAATACTTTAGAGGTGTTACTATAAATTCCTAAATGTTTAGACCCACTTGATATTTTATTGTTGAAGATTTCTGGGAGTGACTTTGAAATCGATGACGATTTGTCAATTAATTGTGCCATTATAAGCGGTATCAGTGAATGATGACGTGTAGCCTTGGCTAAGAACAACGTACGGAAAAAATTAATATTACCCAGCATTAGCAGTAGCTTACGCTTATGTCTAGGGACAAATACGCACAGGTATGCTACATAATTATTGGGACCTTATAAGACGCGATTACGGACCCTCTCCAAAAAAAGCTGCCGAAGTGCTTTTGCGATTGACAAAAATTTGTGTGTCTGACAGAGTTTGGCCTCGCAGAAGTTCACGAGTTACAATAATTTTTTTTTCTACTTACAAGACAGCAATTGTCGTTTATTCGTTTCGAAATTTCGGGCGTGGCCATAGGCCCCTGTACGATGGTATTCGTATAGTTTTAGAGACTCCAGGACAAATCGTTCATACGTTACGATTAATGTACTATGAAAACGCTCAGCATTACGAGCATATACTGAATTTGATCGGTGAAAGCGGTAGTTGCGGATATACTATATACTATGCAATAAGAATTATTTGTTGGCGTATCGAGGATATCAGATGCTCAAACAAATGCTACAAGTGTATGCAATCTCCCCTTTGCGATGTGATGGGTCCATCAAAAAAATGTAATTTGTGCCACAGATTATTTTTGAACTCGGTGTGTTTTGAAAATCATTTTAAAAAAGGTTCGTATAGTAAATCTTTTACCTTTTGCGAAAAAAAAAATTTTGCCTGTTATGTTGCAAAACTGTGCGAATATCGAACAAGAAACATAAACATCAACGAGGTATTTTTTTGTTGTTGCAATTGTAGAGAGTATCTACCCGTAAATCATCAATGTTACATTCAACCGTTAAAATTGAACAGCAAAAAAACTAATTTTTTAATATTATTGTACGATTGTACAATCTGAAACAGCTTTAAAATGGCTTTATCGGATGGAAAAATACGTTCTCCAGCGATATATTGAACACGTTGGACACTGCCAAAAGAGACGCTTACCAGAAGGTATTCTCGTCGATGGATACTGTACTCCTCTAGATGGTGTGCATTATCATCGGGGAATCGTATTACAATTCCAAGGTTGCTTTTGGCACGGCTGCCCACGGTGTTACCGAATAAACCGAGATACCATTTTGATGACCGGAGATACAATAGATGACAGATATGAGAAAACTTGCATGATTAACAAAAAAATAAGAATGTCAAACTATGAGTTGATGGAAAATTGGGAATGCGACTTTAACAGAGAAATACATGAAAACGAAGAACTTTCAAATTTTATTCGAGAAAATGAAAATTATCAGAGTAGAAAACCATTGAATCCACGTAATGCATTTTTCGGTGGTCTAACAGGAAACACTGTAAAAATGTATGATTGTCACGATGGAGAAAAAATTGGAAACGTTAACGTATGCTCTTTGTATTCATATATTTGCGAGGTATATTCTCCGTTGGTCATCCAACGTTATACTTCAACGAAGCGGAGTGTAAATAAATAATAAGTGACAATAATGATATTTCCCAAGTGAACGGTTTAATATATAAGTTTATTTCGTTGATCTTCTGGGGCAAATGAAAACACTTGGTTTAAGCAACGTTTCGTCGACTGGTGTGTCGACCTCTTCAGGCTTTATTAACAATAATAAATTATTACAATGACTAATATAGACAACAGATACATACAATGTATAACTGACAAATAAATTACCTTAAGTTAAACCGTGAAAAACAATTTATTTAACGTATCGAGCAAATGGCTCACACGCAAGTCAAACTGGCAAAGGCCCTAACACCGCAATGTAACCCACTTTTATAACAAACACACACACACCCAAACATATACAAGTTTCGCAGTGCGTTGATCCGAGCCCTCAGTTCACATATCCCATTATCAGTCTACAATTCTAAGAACGTTCATAATCTTTAAAAACGTACAAAATTAAAGAAACTTCGATAAGTGCGACTTAAATTATAAACATCCTCTTTCTTATTTATATTATGAATGTTGGAGGTAATGTGTAACATTTCAGAGATCAAATGTTTACCATAATTCGGCTCTTTGTCTAACATTTTTATATTGTCCCACTCAAAATTATGGTTATTAGAAATTTGGTGTAACGTATCTACCGATTCCGGTTTGTAGTTGTTTTGGTGTTCTCGTTTTCTCTCTTTTAAAGCTCTCTTCGTTTCACCTGTATATTTTGCTGAACAGTCACTGCATGAGATTTTATATATGACATTAGTATTATCCAAAGTATCAGTAGTATCTTTTCCCAACTGTATAATATGATTCAATTTTTTGTTTATTCTCGGAATTACTTGCATATTGAATTTTTTTAAAAAACGTTGTATCTTATCAAAATTATTTGGAAAAAATAGTAAGCTTATAATGGTTGTATTTAAAGGTAATTGTTCTGGAATCTTTTCTGTAACATTATTATTGATCTTACAAAGTCTTTTCTTAATATGTTTATTAAGAAAATGCTTAGGATAGCCATTCTCAAGCAGCATCTGTCTTACAATTTTCACGTTTTCATTATGGAATGAACTGTCAGAGAGTCTTATGGCCCTGTCTATTGAATTATAAATTATATTCTTCTTTTGTTGCCCAGTATGATTAGATTCAAAATGTAAGAGTCTATTTGTAGATGATTCTTTTGGGTACCAATTTGTGATAATTTTGTTGCATCGCTTTATTAAAGTCACATCTAAGAAATTAATTTGGTTCTCTTTTTCAATCTCATATGTAAATTTTTAATTTTTGTCATAACTATTAAAGATTTTAGTAACAAGGTCAATATGCTTTTTTTATACAAGTGATTGAATCGTCAACGTATGAAAAATAGAAGAGCGGCTCAACATTATGTTTATTTTTTAAAATATTCCAACATTTATCTGCACAGTCTTCAAGAACTTAGTCCGCAAAAAAAGGAAAATTGGTGACCCCATCGGGGTACCAAATATCTGTTGATAAAACTTTTTATTAAAGGTAAAATATGTATTTTCAAATAGAAAGTTCGTTAAATATATAATATCAATATACGGGATTCTTGACGCACGACGAATATAATCTACACGTCTCTCAAGGCTTTTCAAAACCAAATCACACGATACATTAGTGAACAATGAAGTAACGTCTAGGGACACCAACACACAATCGTCTGGTATCTTAAAAGATTTAATTTTGTGTATAAGATCTTGACTATTGTTGATGTGGAATTTTGATTTTGGCATACATACTTTCAAGTCGTTATATAATATCTTTGAAAGTAAGTAAGTTGGACTATTAGTTAATGAAATGATTGGTCTAAGAGAAATATTTTTTTTATGTATTTTCGGGAGTCCATATGCCTTGGCTAACTGTGTATCCGTTTGTGTAATTTGTGTATTATGAAACTTATATTTTAAAAATTCATTGTCATTGAGATATTTCAATTGTTCTTGTACCTTTTTTTGTAAAACTTTTGTTGGATTATTCTTTATTTCTTCATATGTGTCAGTGTCAGCCAGAATCATCGTCATCTTGTTGATGTAATCGTGTCTATTCATGCATACCGAGGTATTGCCCTTGTCGGATTTTAGAAAAATTAAATGTTGATTCTCTTTTAAAAATTGTGATGTTTAATTGATTTCTTCATTATAGACTAAATATTTATGATTTTGATGTTTTTTATTTTTTATGCTAAAGTTAACTATTGAACAAACAGTTTGTCTTACTGTTTCTTTTAAGCTTTCATTTATTTTCGTGTTTTTTAAACCATATTCTAAATTTAGTTCTAATTCTTATATATATATATAATATGGAGGGTGAGAAAGACTCAACTATGAACGGTTTAATTATGTGTGATGTGCTACCACCAAGTTTATATCATCCGTTTTACCGATGAAAATGCACGGTAAGCTTATTTACCTTTGTGCTGTACGTGTTACGAGAATATGATTCAAGAGCACTATCCACGACGATAAAAGAGACCGCATTTTAAGAGGTACGTGGGTATCCGAAGAAGTCAATGTGGCTGTTAGCGTAAGTTATATCGTTAAAAAGGTTTATGAAATATATCAATATTAGGTAACACAATACAATTAGGAAACGGACAAAGGAAGATTATTTGCACATTATATTAACGATTTTTTTAAACAAATAATTCTAGCTTCGGGTTACCGACCTACTGGTATATCTAATGCGCAAAAAAAAGTCGAAAATCGACGAAATTCGTAGAACTGAAGGAAAAAATCCCGACTAAAATGAAATAAATCTTAATGCTGGCTTAAGGTCCGTCGCAAAATTATTACTTAATTCTTTGTGTGGTAAATTGCGGCAACGTGAAAATTTTACAAAGACTGAGGTAGTGACAGTCCCAGACAAATTAATAGAATTACTTACGAGTGCAGAAATCGATGCAAATGGTATTTTACCCGTCAACGATGATACATTGTACATTAACTGGAACTATAAGATTAAGGCTTTGACGTCATTACCGTCAACTAACATTGTGGTTGCCGCTTTCGTGACAGCACAGCAGATGCTAGGCAGTCTCACTGACGAATTGGCTGATGAAGAAGTTAGCACATACATTTCCTTATTTTTATCTGGCGAACCAAAGTTTTACGCATATAAGATTACAAAACCGATCGGTAGTAAAGATTATGTTTGCGAAGTGAAAGGTATCCAATTAAATTACAGCAATAGTCAAAAAATAAATTTTTATACCATTCGTGAGCTTTTTATGACTATAATTACGGAAATAACATTGTCGAACTTTTCTATTCGTCGCACAATGTTTCACGATGTAGTAACTCAACTGGAAATAAAAACATGTCAACCAGTCTATAGTAAAAGATGTTTCGACAGTATCACCATGAGTTATCCGTATGTTTACAAATGTGATGTCGCAGGAGAAGGAATATAAAACATGGGAGAAGGGGAAAAGACTCACTCGGTCGAGGTACGCCAAAGCTGTTGGTTTAATCATTTCCCTTTTCACAGCTGATGCATCAACAAGTAAACGACAAGATAAGCTTAAAACATAGCAAATCAAACGCTATATCGACTAGCTCTAAAAACGACGACGATGACGATGACGATTGTCGAAAACCGCTTATAGAAAAATCATATAAAATAAGAAATATAAAATGCGTTTTCCAAAATACTTTTCTAAATCTGAAAAAAATAAATATGAAGTCATGAAAGATAGTTAATTTAATTGCAAAAATCGTTCCTTTTCAGCACCAACACATTACACATTTATGCTGGTTAAAAACGTAATTTATTACATGAGACTCGTGTCGTTGTTGCGTCGGATGTCGAATGAAATACGATACATATTCCAAAAAAGATGACATCAGAACATTCTTTATCACGAACCTTAAACCGTGAAAAAAAAAAAAAAATATCCTTACGTAGCGAAAAATGCATTTGATTACTTTGTACTCGTGTCAGCGTATTCATGTAACCGTTGCGACGAACGTTTAATAAAACTTGATACATATTTCGAAAAGTGTGACAGTCTTTACCATTAATTTTTAACCTTGAAAAAAAAATCATCTTAATGTCAGTTACTCGTGTGACTTCAAAGGGGAAACTTTTTAATAAGGTGATCTTGATCATGCGCAATAGGTGCTCCGCCGCGACGTTACAAGCCGATTGGTCGCGCGAGCCATTCATGAGTGATGGTCGCGTCGGTGGCAGCCATGGCGGAAAAAACTCGATTGGCGGTCGAATGCGACAAAACGAGCTGATTGGCCGTTGGAGCCGTCTTTGCGCTAGCCTTCCAAAAGCGCTTGCGGTTTTGCGAGCGGCCCGCGGAGGCCACCGCCGCGACCAATCAGCTTTTTGACAAAGTTTAGTTGGACAGTATGGATACGCGATGGCAACACCCGTAGACGTGTACACTAAATTGACCCACAGGTTGCCGCAAAACCGTGTTTTTCAGACGGTTTTTACGACACGTTAACCGTATGAGTGATAATTAATTCGAGCGATTCATTTTTTGTTACGGTGAGTGGCAGCCTGGTTACCGCGATCTCAGGAGTAATATTGAGTTTCACGAGGGACTACTACAAAATAGCGATTGGGCGGGCGATCATAGATCAAAACTGGTAATTATCGACGATTTGATGCCCAAATCATCCGGTAATAGCGGTGTCGTTGAACATAAATTTTTGCGATTGAACATTAGTAAATGACTAAAAAGTCATGATAACTATAATTTGCATAGACCCATAAGAAATCGCTTTCCCTGAAAAAGCAATAACGTGCATAACCTTGATGACGTGTGGGAAGTTGATTTAATGGACTTAAAAACCTTAAAAACTTACAATGATGGCTACGCTTATGTTCTCGTTTACATCGATGTCGTCAGCAAATACGCTTGGGCAGTACCCATTAAGGATAAAACATTAAAAAACGTCGCCAAATCATTTCAACACATTTCATCAAGAAGTGACGATCGTACAACAATGTGTCTCCAAACGGATAAAGGTAAAGAATTTGTAGGTCGTGAAATGCAATCCGTTCTACCAGAAAATAAAATTGCATACAGAGTAGCACGTAGCTTACAGACAAAGGCTAGAATAGCTTAACGTTTTGTAAGAACTATTAAAGAAAGAATGTGGTAATCCTTTGGACACACAAACAATTGTCGCTTCGTAGACATTCTTCCAAGCATAATAGAGGCATACAACCACACGAAGCATTCGTCGACAAAGATGGTGCCAGCTGACGTGACTTTGCTCAATGTTGCACAAGCACAAGAAAACATAAAGCAACGTTATGACAGACATATTTATAAAAATCCAAAGTACAACGTTAGAGGTTTAGTTCGTGTCAGTAAGACGAGAAGTGTGCCTGCCAATGGTTACGAATGTGATGCGGTTGGACTTTAATCTTGTTTAGAATTGTACGTATCTCTTTCATGCGACAGCCTTCAGTACATTTTCTCAGAGATTTGGCTGACAAAGACATTGACGGCTTCTTTTACAAGAAAGAGTTGAGCAGAGTGCGAAAGGAACTAAACGAGAGCTCCTTCGAGGTTGACAAGATGTTGAAAAGTTGAGGTAAAGGATGTTGTAAAAAAAGTATTTCATCAGCTGGAAGGGGTATTTTGAAAAATTTAATTTCTGGGTGAAGGGTAATTATTTGAAAGAAATGAAACGAATTACGAATTTTGAAATTCTGGAGGCGCGTAGAGAACTTGAAAAACATCCTCTTTTGTTCGAAAGACGAGTATGAGTGACCGGAAATTAGTTGGCCTTAGGGATGTGCGCCCCTACTTATTCACAGCAGACGACGCGGCTCCAGGCGGGAGCCGACGGACACGCCACCTCGAAGTTCCCCGTGGATGCAATCATCGTCAAAGTTGTCTGCGAACGGTTAGATCTGGAATGACTAATCAAGAGTCGGGGCAGCTGATTGTAACGAAAGTGTCTGGCCCGGACTCCAGCTGTATCGATTATAGAGACTCGATAAGATTAACCTTCGGATCTCCTTGGAGATGCAGCTGGTACGAACCAACGGGCGTCTAAATTTTTCCAAAGTCGGACCTAAGGTGGGTCTTGTGCGGTCGCAAATGGGTTACTTCCAGATTCCCTTAGTACCTTTCAAGAGACTGCGAGCCCCAATTGGTGGCGATCAGTTTGGAAACGGGGAGCAGCGTCAGCCGGTTACCCCGGAGAATATCGCTGTGTACTTCTTCGTGCGTCGTTCTCCTCACTGCACCATCGGTGCAGAGAAGGTCAGCTTAACTGGCAAGGTGTTCCACCGGAGATACTCACACTGTGCCCACGGATTGAGGTAGGATGCGAGGAAAAAGGTTTTAGAGATGGGTGTAGTAATACAGCCCCCAAACATAGGTGGTGAGTGGGTGGCCCCCACGACTAGGCCAAGTAGCCTGTCGTGGTAACCCGGTATGAAAAAAAAAACTAATCGATTGAAAATTATGGATCCCTACGAGGACTACTTTATCGCACAAAGTGGTGGTGATGGTGGAAGTCTGACTACAATACATGGAAACAGTAGAGGAAGTGTTGGATGCATTAACGTTGGGGCCCCCTATCAACGAGGACACGGAGGAATCGGATCGTTTCTTGCTGGCGTATTCCGACGAATTTTACCACTCATTAAACGGGGTGCCAAAGCTGTTTGCAAAGAAGCTGTTCGTACAGGTATGAACATTATGTCTGACGTCACCACTAGAAATATACCTTACAAAGAGATATTTCGCACTCATGTATTGGATTCTGGTAATGCGCTGAAGAGTAAAGCCGAGGAAAAATTGGATAAACTTATGGAAGGTTCGGGATATAAAGTTGGACGACTCGACGAATCATTTCAGTTGCAATTGTTTCGTATAACTCGATTTAAGGCGTTGTTTGCGTAAGAGTAAAAAGAAAAAAACTAAGAAAACGCGCAAACAAGATAAAAAGAAGAAAGAGAGAACAATAAAAAGAAAAAAGGAGAAGGGACAAGGAACTGCAAGAGATATTTATCAAAAGTTCAATTTTTAGAAAACGGCTTTTTTACAGTCACTCGTGCGAATGCTTGAAGTGTGAGCTTCTTTTGTTTGATACTCCGCTGACTCGAACAACTGTCGAGGGATCGCAATGGATTCAATACAAACCGATATCATGGCTCAGGATGATTCACCAATCGAATTTGTCGTACCAGGTAATAGTGATGAATACATTGATCTCGCACGCGGTGCTCAGTCTTTGTGTCAAGTTGGCCGTCAATGAAGATGAAGAAATGAATGCTGACGTAGCATCTAAAATCTTAAAGGCGGGACCAATCAATAATTTCATGCATTCGTTGTTCAATCAAGTCGATGTGTTTTTTAATTAGAAACCTATATCGCCTCCTAACAACGCGTACGCTTACAGAGCGTATTTGAAAACTTTATTGAATTACGGTCCTGTGACAAAATCATCCCATTTAACGAGTGCATTATGGTGTGACGATACGGCGATAAAGATGGACGATGTGTTGGATGTCAACGTTGGACTAGTCAAGCGACGTACACTTCTACCAGCAAACAAATCAATTAATCCGATTGGTCATCTTTATTGCGATGTAAGCAATCAGGAAAAATTACTCACCAATGTTGTCGAAGTGAAAATGCGATTAGTAAGATCTCGCGATATATTTTGTCTTATAGACACTTCAAACGTGGTTTCCGTTCGCATTGAAGAAGCAAATCTTTTAGTGAGACGCGTTAACATAAGACTATCTGTTTTATTAGTCTATACCTAAGCTCTGTCAAAGAGTACAGCAAAATATCCGCTCACGCATGACGAAGTGACAGTTGTGACGGTGCATAGTGGTATTCATGGCGAAACTTTAGATAATATTATTTTGGGTCAGTTACCTTAGCGGATAGTCGTCGGTTTCGTTAAAAATCTAGCTCATTATGGCGATCGCACTACGAATCCGTTTAACTTTCATCATTTTAATATTTATTTTCTTTGTTTGTACATTGACGGTGTTCAAGTTCCTTTTCAACCATTACAGCCAGACTTTTAAACGAATAGTTTATATGTAGATTCTTATCATACCTTGTTTTTGGGTACTGGTGTTCACTCTCTCAATGAGGAAAATCACATCGCTCGCGAATCTTATCCCATTGGTTATTGTCTCTTTGCTTTCGATTTAACGCCATATTTATCTGCTAACGAATGTTTTCATCATAACCTAATTAAACACGGCAGCGTTAGATTGGACGTTCTATTCGCCGACGCTTTAACTTCGACCGTTAATTGTGTAATGTATGCCGAGTACGAGAATTCAATGCGTCATGTCAAATCACGGTCGACTTTAGCGGCTAGATGGCGCCACTTACTATTTATACTTACACTCACTGCTCAGACATGACATTCGTATCTCGGTTTAATTTTTGTTTCCACGCTGAACTATCCATAAATCGCAACGGAGCTCGTTGACATTCGTCGACATTTAGCATTTCAAGGTAAAAAAAGACGTAACGGTGCTACAAGAAGTTGCTATTGTTGCTTTGAACAATGACTTTTCTGCTCATTGGGTAGTGACACCTTGTCGCTTGTAAAAATTGAGTAAGGAGGCACAACGACAAATTATTTGACATTATCATGGACTTGATTTTTTTGAGGGTGAAGTACTTTTAAAATCAATTTTTTAAATTTTGAATGATATAAAAAGAAGTGCAAGAAATATTTTAGTCAGGGGTTGCGAAAAGTGGTACGATTTACATAAAATAGCTTTTTGTCAAGTAATAAATTTAGAATACAATATTGACTGTCTACCTTTAAAAGATTTGTCATCGAAAGTATATTGTAGGTATCAAGCATTAAAAAAAATTATCAAAAATATCGATGTGCCTTCAGGAGACTTAGGCGTTTGGTGTCGTATCAACTAACAAAATATCAATGATACGTGGAAAAGTCACCAGGAAATAGATATTTAAAATATTATTATTTTCCTGAGGTACCTTGTGTATAAATGACGGCCCTGCCACGATAAAACTGACAACACCGTACTCTCTTGCTCTCATCTACTAAACCTATACTTGTGTTGGAGTTTCAATCCAACGACGTTCGACGTTTTACTCACTGTTTCCTCAATGTTTAACGTGTTAGCCATAACTTTTTTTTAAGTAATAGATTCTTTGTAATTAAAAGTAATATGTACCAATTCGACATCTGGGCCCACATCTTTTTTTTGCAGTACAATAATCAATTTAATTTCAGGTTCCATAAGGTCACGTGTTAAAATGACGAATTGTCACAAGCGATTTTCTCAAAAAATGAATGTGTTGACCTACCTATTTTTTTTCATAAAAAAATCTGGCGTACTTTATCTACGTAATCTCTGAATTTCAGAGCTAGCCAGTATTTTATTCAAAATTGCCCAAGTCTCCTTAAATGACGCTCATAAACAGAAATCCTGACTCAGCAAACGTAATGGACAGCCTACAGATACTGCAAATCCTGTCGTAAATCACAACGCATACCACCGGTGTGTTCTCAGCCGATCAGATCCCACAGATGTGGACTAAACTGACAGCACTCGTGATTAACACTGATGATTACACAAAACCAGGTATGCATTGGGTTGCTATATATGTTAATGCAATCTCCAATTGTTTATATTTTGATAGCTATGGTACTCAACCTTATTTACCGCAGCACATTAATCGATTTCGAAAAAATTGTAAGAAACTGCGTTGGAATGTCGAACAGTTACAAAGAATATCTTCAAACGTATGTAGTCAGTTTTGTTTGATGTTTTTGTTTTACAAGAGCAACCATTTGGGTTTTCAAAAATTTCTTGAGAATTTTTCCGCTGATTTGAAAAAAAATGACGGAATCGCCAGACGTTTCATTTTTTTTAGGTGTAGCAAAAAGAATTTGAGAATCTGGGTGTCAGGTGGTAGCGGTTGTCTGGTAAAATGTTTACAAAAAAGTTGCAGTAAAATGTTTTTGATATAAGTGAATATTCTTATAATTTGCAGTTTGCACATTCTTGAACGTCTAGTGACAGATACTAATGTTACATTATTATGAATTCTAAAAATAAACGATGTCAACGTTTTGCGATCCTGCCTCTGAATGTTTATAGTTTGTAAAAAATTACATACTTAGCGCTTCTTATCCGCGCGCGAGACACGATCATACTTGTTTTAAATAACATTGTCCTGAATGTGTTGTCCACGGAATTTTTCTTGTTACAACGTGACTTACCACCTCCAAACGCCTTTCACACTGTCTCTTTTGAGCTACGACTAGTATATGAAAGTCGGATTAGTCGTTAGTCTCTGACTGCTCGTCATACCGTCAATACAATTCAGTCCTTAGAATTTTTAAAAACTGTTTTAAAAGCAGTCAAATGTTATTACCGACTCTATTTGTGTAACAACTGAAATTTCGTGCGTTTCAAGGTATTTTACGTTGTGACACAACATACTGCTATGTGCAGAACGACCACGTATTTTGATTTCAGAGTCTGAACTCATCATTTTATTTAGAAGTTCTCTGCTTTCTTGATTTAAAAAACCATATCAATTAAATTTATCGCTCATTTTCAAGTGAATATACGGAATGTTTGCTTATATTTCACTCTAATAATATAAAATATTAGAAGTGTATTCATAACCGCACATTATGTACATACAAATGTACAAAATCAATCGTAATAAAATTTGTTGTCAAATAAACAAAGTTATTCAAAGTACCAATTTTACAAACGATTGTAACTGCTTAAAAAAATTGGGATGGAAACTATTTAAAAACCATACTAAGATTATATATGTATTATATAAGAGTGTACAACTATCATTCAGCTGCCTGCGATCAAGTCAAGTTTATCCGTCATTAAACTGAGTCAATTTTTTTTGTACAAAAAGAATTTGTATTTATGACTTCATAATAATAATTATGCTGCTACCAGTGGGCCACCTTTGGTTGCCTATAGGGCCTCCAGAATTCGTTCGATAGCCACCTTAGATTTCTGATCGTTTCATGCTTCGTTTTGAAAGAATTATATTTAATTTCTTCATAGAAATTTTTAATCACAGAATTATTGATCACTTGTAGTTATAAATATGTAACCTTCAGATGAATTAATTTCTATGTAAATGAGAATGTACATTTAACCTTAAAAATACCATTCACTGTTAATTGCAAGCTGAGAATATGGAGGTATAATCTGCAAGTTGACTCTAAAGAACTTTAAAATGATTATTTTAATTATTATTATGAAGTCATAAATACAAATTCTTTTTATACAAAAAAAATTGACTCAGTTTAATGACGGATAAACTTGACTTGATAGCAGGCAGCTGAATGATAGTTGTACACACTTATATAATACATATATAATATAAGTATGGTTTTTAAATAGTTTCTATCCCAATTTTTTTAAGCAGTTACCATCGTTTGTAAAATTGGTACTTTGAGTAACTTTGTTTATTTGACAACAAATTTTATTTCGATTGATTTTGTCAGTCTCGTGTTTATAAGGGAACTAATAAATTATTTAAATTGTACTTAATGAAAAACACGTGTGACATGTGTACCTGTATAATTTTACGCTACAGTTGACACTGCAACTATAGATCATATAACTGTATATACATTTCGTAAAGTAAAATAAAAGTGGGTTTTGTGTAGGCTGCCTAAGGAGTGCCTTGTGCACGCCCGCTGAACCGCCTACGTGCGCCTTTAGTAGGATGCTTAAGTAGGGCCTCACAAACTAGAAAGGCAACTGACTTCTATTTCTTCTTGGGTAGCAAGTTGATATTGTATGATTATCTGTTTCTGTTTTTAGAAAAAGTAAAGTATAGTAAAGCTACCAAAATTCTAAGCTAGAAATAATTAGAGAATTCGATAATTTTACAAAAACGTTAACACAACTTAGTTTGTTACCCAACAAGAAATTTTGTTAATTTTTTTTGTCTTTGCAGTTCTTTCAGTCCAATTTCTGGTATTTCTACAAGCAGCTGCCATAAAGAATGAATGAACCATTGATTAATTGAAAATTTTAGTGTTCATATTCATTTGCATCTTACTGAAATAGATCACTTAAACATCTTACTCAGTAGGGATTTCAAAAGATTCTTTAAAATTCCATATAACTAATTAATATTTTCACTAGTTTTGTAATTCTGAAGCATTTTGTTTCATCCGGAATTAAACCAATTTCCTTCTCATCGCGATTTGCTTGGTTTAAATCATAGGTTTTTTGCTACTTTGTTAATATAGGAAATAACATCCATTCACTTTGCTTACCACTCGTTATTTTGTATGGTTATTTTAATCTTTATATATACAGAATTTACAAATATAAACAAATATCATAGGCTACCATGCACGATCTGTATATGCATAGGAGAAAGCTAGATTACATAGCTAATGAGGTTGCCTACTGAAGTACTGAAGACCCACAGTTCATCCCGTCATATCCTCAGTAGGTCCTTATGAGACTGCCTACAGAGATCTTCATGAACTCGTAGGGAACCTCAACAGATTTATACTCGGGAATCCAGTCACTTATTTATTTAAGTAACGAAAAATGAGTATATAATTTTATAAATTTTAGTCAACTTTTTATTTCAATAAACTTTTATAAATGTTTAATACTTATTTGAAACTGACAGAGATAAGGTGATTTACAATCCTATCTTAAAAAAAAATGTATTAAAAAATTATTTATTCACAAGAACGGTAGTTTTTGTTATAGAAGTGCCATCACCGTCGCGGTCGGTGCTATTTTGTTGCCCTAGGGTTCTGCGAAGCAGATCATAAGGACCCAAATGGATGGCATTTGTAAAAATATTATAGTTTAATATCTGTAGTTTGCATTTAACTGATCCCTTTTGTTGTGAAAGCTTTCTAAAATACCTAACACACATTTAAAACTGACAAGTCGTATGTGCGGCAGCAGGTGAAGTCATAAATTTGAAATGGTGTAGTGTGCGGCACTGTGCGGGAATATAGAATGCGAGTGGCGGAAAGTAATAATCTCCTAAATTTAATAAAAACACAAAGAATAACATTCTTAATCGTCTGCTTTGACAAAGATAGGCGTTATTATTTACAGTTGCAAAATACCTTAAAAATCTTTTCTTTTTTTCTCAGTTTTTATTCAACATTTTGATTGTTACTGTTTTTGAAAGCAAAATTAAACATCTATAAAAGATGTTAAGGAGAATTGGTAATTTTTGAAGAAAGATATTCACTCGCTGAAAAAAATTAATGTTGTACTTCAACATGCTTGAAGTACACATGAATTTTTTCAATATTTTTTACCAGCTGAATCTTCAAGAAAACAACTCCTGAAATCGCATTATCTAACATTGCTCTTATAGGCAAGAGCGATTATTCAGCCTTTGTTGCACAAATTTTGAGACAAGAGATGTATTCATGATGAGAAAAAAGTTCAAATGGATAGCTTAGCTCGTCCTAAGGAAGACTCTTGTATCAAAAAATATGTACCTTATCAGGCATTTGGAAGAAATATCTGTACAAACGTACACAAAGTCACGAGTAGGTCCTATATGCTAAGTGTATGAGAGAGAACTTAACATCGTCTGCTGTCAGCTGGTGTTTTCACACAGAGCGAGACGTCCACACAAAATTACTTCTAGAATTTTTTAAACTTGAAACCATGATCTAAAACTTGGCACAGCCCTTTTTAAGATCTCAAACTATAATGTTGTGTAAAAAAAGTTTGTTCTTCGAAAATTGATAACACTTTTGTTGACAAAAACTGAGTCTCCTTTTACTTTTTTATGGTTAATTTTTATTATGCAAACAACATATTTTCAAGTTTTTTTATACAAACTATCCGAAAGTGGCTGCTTTAAAGTATGTACCGTTATTTTTTCTTAACATTTAATGGTTTAACGTTAAAAAACATTCAATAATTTTCTATTGTTTAAACAAAAGAGAAAATAAAAAAAACGTGAAAAAATCAAAATGAGTGAGAGTCCAGGACGCACTATTTGAAATTGAATGAAAATCAGACATGGTACTGTCATCAGTAGCCTAGTAAACGAAGGTCCAAAGTTTTTCAAAAAAATAGTCGGCTGCATTTTGAATATTATGACGTAATTGACCATGCTGATTAAAGGAAAAAAAATAAAAAAGTGGTTAATATAGGACTTTTTTGCAAAGATGAGGTTAATTTTTCAAAAATTTTTGAAAAACGCTTATTATTCTGCATAAAAACACATTTTTTGTTTGATTTCAATGAGTGAAAAATCTTAAGGAAAAATCTTTACATAATGTTGATGTGGTCTTATAAGTTAGATAATGACGGTGAGGTCAGCAGCGTGCGTTGAGAAGTTACTCATTCTCCACCACACTGCCACAATTTAGCAAGTCTGGCCTGCAACTGCACGAAGGGGCGAGCAAAAGAAAGCAGATATGGAAATACATATATTAATTTATAGGTACTGGAGTATATGCAAGCGTGGACGACTATGTATGCAGAGCAATTGCTTCATTGTATATTATTGCTGTTTTTTCACGGGTTTTTTTCAGATATTTTCACGTTTAATACAGTGCAGTGGTTTTATTATTACGATCGCATTAACTGCACAGATACAGCTGTAACTATATTTATGACTGTTAGCGATTCGTATTGCTGTATGCTGTATACTACGTTATTATTCACAATTGTATTGTAACAATGCTCAAAAATGCTTACTAGTCGGAATGTGAATACTAAATTAAATTTAAGTACAATGATGGATTAAAAAAAATATTTAATAATTCAAACAGTGATTTAAATCATTTGCATTATGGACTATTTATAAAACAACAAATTGTAAGGTTAATTCAGATTTATGGAGGAAAGAACAGTAAATTTACAGTGAAATGTGTTCTATGCGTACATCACCGTGCATTTACTCCATCTATTCGTAAATGTATATATACGAGGTATTCCACTGCTTGGTGCTGCTGCTCGCCCGTTGGGTGAACAGTTTACCCAACTTTAGTGAACAGGAGCACCAAGAGCTTGGTGGAGCAGTTCTCTCAACTTTTTGTTGGACTGCGTTACCATAATTGATGCAGTTACTGAATTAGGAATTAATCTGAAAATTAGGTAATTTACAGAATTAATAATATAAATATTGTATATTCTCTATAGAAATAAGTACTCAAAAAATCATATAAATGAGAAAATTTATTTATCTACATTTTGCCAAATTTTAAATGTGAATAATGTGAATTTTAAATCACGAGGCATATGAAGTAACAACATTGTGCGTGTTATTTGATCGAATCGAGAAACGAGTGGCCACATTTGTTACGTTTACGTAGTTAATGAATTGTTTTTGGTGACTTTTCCATTCTACAATGTACGAATGAATGTGATCATTAAATGTTATTTCTTTGAACAAATAAAGTTCAAAATAAATATCTTTATCAACATTCATTATTTTTTCAATCGCTCCAAAATATTTTTCAATATCGATTATATCTACTACAATAAATGTACCAATTTTATATAAAATACTATTAATTTCGTTACTATTATAATATTACATTGATGTTGATATTTTAAAATTACTTATTTCATTAACAAATGTGATTTTGTGATCATCCTTATCTGGAAAACCGCATTTAATATTTTTTGTAATCTTAAGATTGTAAAATGTGTAACACATTTGCAGAACCTGTTTTTTAGCGATCGTTAACATTAAATTTTTACTCTCGCTGATTGACTGCGCAAAATTTTTCAGTTTTCGATGATACGTCTTAGATTTATGATTTGAATTTGAAATAGATTTAATAATCTTAAAAGTTACAAGAAATATAAAGTACGGTTTTCCAGATAAATCTTTCAAAATTAATACCAATGAAATATTATGATAGTACTGAAATGAATGGTATTTTATATAAAATTGGTTCATTTGTCGTAGTGGAAATAATTGGTATCAAAAAATATTCCGGAGAAATTGAAAAAATAATGAAAGTTAATAATGATACTTATTTTGAACTCAACATGTACAAAGAATTAACATTTGATGACCACTTCCATTTCTATATTGTAGAATGGAAAAGTAACCGAAAACCATGCATGAACTACGAAAATTTACCAAATGTAGCCACTTCTTATTCTATCTGGTTGAACAATAGGGGTAAACGGTACAGTTATTGATACCTTAAGGTAGTGATTGTCCCCTGTATAATTTATATATCTCTATATAAAGGCTCCATTTAAAAATGCATGTGGCGGTCAATCACTATCGGGGGGTCAACAACTGTACCGTTTACCCCTACTCATCATATTATTACTTCGTACGCTTTGCAATTTATGTTTTATATGTACGAAAGTACTTACAAAATTATAGTATTCAATAAATTTATTTATTTACATTTCTCCAATTTTAAGAACAATGCGAATAACATGAATTTTAAATTATATGTATATGTATAAAATATTAAATTCCGGGCTTATTTTGAATATGTTTAATAATTGCACCAACTATGATGTTGCAGTCCACTCAAACATTGAAGGAACTGCTCTACCAAGCTCTTGATGCTACTGCTCGCCAGCATCACGTGAACTGTTCAGCCAACTTGGGTGAGCCGGAACACCAAGCAGTTGTGGGCGCTGTTCACCATAAATTAAGCAGACGGTCCACCCAACTTTTTTCCAGTGTTGACGAGAGTGGTAGAAGGAGAGAGGGAGCCCGCTCTGTATTGGCCGGTGGTAGAAAAGGAGAGAGTAGCTTGGCGGCGCGCGGGCGTGGCGGAGTGCGGCAGGGTACGGTAGTATGGGTATGCATATGACCTCAGTACTCTCTCCTTGTATAACGGCAGCCTCTGCGCAGTGCGCATAGTGCACATTTGAATTTCGAATCACACCGCATACGTGTGGGTTAATTTCATTTTTCTTTATATTATAGTGCTTTACGTCCAGCTCCTATACAGGGCACTACTCTGGGCACTTAGCACTTGGAAGAAGGAAGGGATAAGGGATAAGAGGCCTCCTATTACTGGGAGGGAGATAGGAGGAAATTAGGCAATTACGCTGTGAGGAGGTTGCCTTAACTCTCCTCGAGGAGCATTGCGTGGTAAAAAAGCACATGTAAAAATTCACAGAGGTACTTGCCCGACAAAGTCGCACTGGTCGGACATCGAACCGCGGTCTCCCGCGTGTCGACCCACGAGTCTGGGTTGATGGTGTCATAACTATTGAGTCAGGTACTCAGGTACCCAGCTACCGAGGTAACTTTTAACTATGTGTCACTACTTACTATATTGGTACGTAGCTTTTTGCCATGTGTCAATGTGTATACTGTAAACTGTAAACAGTTCATATTACTGAAGTAGTACTGTATAAGTGTATAGTGTATATCCAATAGTATCAATTACCCATGCAAGTTTAACTGTGAATAGTTGCACACGTGCGCGGCGATTTGTGGTGAATATACGTGACAAGTGAGTCACTAGAAGCTGTATTACCGTACACATACGCACACACATATATATATATTTGTAATTAACTGTCGTCACGTCGTTACTCTTCCTTATTAATTAAATTATGCCTATAATATCTTACATTATACAAAAATTATTTTAACTTATAAAGGTATAATTTAATATTTAATTGCGAATTTAATTACCTTACCCTCTTCCTTAAACACATTTATGAGTAGTGATTAACAATTATTCTACAAATTATTTGATAGCCTTCTCAGAAAACTCAATTATTTATAAAAAAAAATCGAAATATTTTAAATTGTAGTAAAATTTAAAACGAAAATTTTCATGACAAATCGTTTAATTTTCAGAATTTCAAGCTTAAGGAGTACCTGTACTATCGTGTGATCAACTTTATAATTCATCATTCAAAATATGTATTATAAAGAGATTTGCATGTTATCATATGTATTATCACGGCCCACAGAATTATATAAATGCCATAATTTTAGTTTACTCATGTCAAAAACAGTAAATAATTTGGATAGCTACTAATTCATTTCAGAACTTAAGTAAAAATATAATTCGTAGTTTCACGTTTTCACTTCTGTTGGCAGTCCCATGACTGCCCACTGGTTTTTTTTCTTCATACTTCAGAAATCAATACCACTCTATTAGAAAACAATAATGTAATTTTTTCAAACTTCTTGACCAATTCTCTTGCCGTCAGCGACGGTCATAATTTTGTAAATTTTTGTTGGGCCCGTAACTTGTTGATTTTGGAGACGAATCAATGCGTATAAAAAAATAATTAAAAATACGCTGTTTTAAAATATTTTTCGTAGAACACGAAATAAACCCTAAAAAGTGTTTTGAGGTTGTTTTAACCCCTTATTTCTCGGTTTTAAAGTTTTAAATTGATTTTTTAAAAGTATGACATAGTATTGTTTTTTTGTTCCATTTTGTAGCTTGAAAATTGTCCTTTTAAATAATTTCTGTACCGTAATGGGTAAATGTAAAATGTAGGCACTAGAGGGTGTTAAATGTTACAAAATACAATTTTTACGTTACATCTTAATCCATATGACAAAAAAAAATGTCAAGAGTATATTTTCTCTTACTTGAAGGTGCTGCATACAATTCTAGTGTCCATACAACCAAAATGGAATTGGATAGCCATTTGAAGAAAGTACTGTGTACCAAAACAGCTGTTGTGGCAATATTTAAGTTTCAATAAAGAGTGAAGGTTATAAACAGTGTCTTTTAATTGTTATGAACATAAATCTTCATCAAGTATCGACCAATACTATTGATAAGCTATGTGAAGAGTTTTCCTCAAGGTTTTGCACTCATTGAAATCAAACAAAATGTGTTTTTACGCAGAATAATTGGCTTTTTTCAAAAAATTTTAAAAATTTAACGTGATCTTTGCAAAGAAATACTACATTTACTACTTTTTAAATTTTTTTTAATGTAATCAGTATACTCAATTATGTTATATTATTGAAAATGCAGCCAACTATTTTTGTGATGAATTTCGGTTCTTCGTTTATTAGTTTATTAGGCTATAGTTTTTACTGTACGCCAAGTCTGATCGCAAAATTTCATAATGGCAGCCTATTAAAAAATCGTTCAGTCACAATTTTTATTTTGAATAAAATTGTTATGTTAATGCGTCTACAAGAATGGGTAAATAAATATAATTACTCTATTGACAGTTAAAATTATGTGATTTATTAAAACAGCTCTAATATTTAAGTTTAATTACTCTTGAATAATTTTAAACAAAATTCAATCTTAAGCAATCTAAAAACAAAAGAAAAAGCCTCAACTGTAAGTGAGCTCGTGCTCTCAAACAGGCTGAGATGAACTGATGCAGAGTGTCAGCTATACGAAGTTTACGCAGACTCACATTGTCATCGTGAACTATACACATATCAAAATTAAAATCAAGCGCCGAATAAAAATTCCACTCACAGGTTGAGAGTCCCGAAATCAAAATCTTTCTAGCATCCTGTTGATACAGTTTGGATTAGTAAAATTTTTCTGTCTTTTCTATCTCTTTTCACTTTAATACTCAGTAACATGCCAATTTTACAAAGATCAGACATTTCAAATTCTTTCTCCAGACTAATCTTAATTTTATGTCATTTATCATGCAGTTGTTGGGAATCATTATTTTATCAATGTACAAGATCAAAATCAAAAATCTTTCTTCTTCTCTCCATGGTTAGCGGCAAAGTTCGTTGGTGTGTACTTGCAATCCTATTTTTAAAGCCGCTTCACTGAAGCGCTCGTTCCTTTTTTTACTCGTCTGAAAACTATACAAAGGTTTTTCCAGCTTACAAATTTTATTCTTTGTTAATCTGTTTTTTTAAAGCAGACCTTCTGGAATTTCTGTATAAATCTCCTCTTTGATAGCACTATTCAGAAATGCAGTCTTCACATTAAACTGGAAAGTGTCCAAGTCATACTCATTACAGAGCCAGAACAGACACTGGGGTATATGTTCCTTATACGTCGTACTTGTTTCCATCTTTCAAGCGAAGAATCGCCAATCTTGCTTTGAATTTAGCGTTTCCTTCTTTACCAAATTTTTTTTTTAACATCCATCTAAAGTCAAAGATGTTTGGTTTTCCACCATTGGCATTTACCGTTGATTTATTAACTATCATCCATACCTGATTTTTGTGAATAGTTTTTAATTTTTCGTCGATACCTTCAAGTCATTGTTCTCATTTTTAAGTTGCAACAGCTACTTATAATTTTCCGGATCCTTTTTCAAAGTAGCAATCGAGGTGTTTGCTTTCCTCCTTTAACCAGTGACACGCAAAAATTGTATCATTTATAAACAATAGTAGGTCCCTTAACATTTTGTTTGGGATTACATTTACAAAATCTTTGGGATTATCTTCACTCAATTCGATAAATCATTTATCTTGTTTTGCGTACACCTTATTGTTATCCCAATTTGCTATCTTCTCTTTTTCACGTATGTCCTTGAATATTTGTCTTTCATGGAATCCACCATTCCGGCTTTCATAAAATTTTCCTCTCTAATCTTAAGAATATGTAACCGGTAGTCGTGTAGCCAACCAGCTTCACACATACACCTTGTCGGCCAAACTTAGGTCCTGTATAACTTAAAATCTTGATAAACACCATATAGCTTAATTTTCTCATTTAAGCTATATCTATCTTTACCTTAGAAAAAAACTTTTCCAAAAGAGATATCGTATCATTCAATTTCTAAGGTGTAAAATTATAAGCGTACACAGCAACGCTAAGAGCTAGATCCCACATATTTTTGCGGAGTCCAGAGGAGTAAATGTAGGCTCGCACTTTGTTCCGACTTGTACGATTGATTCGCTCTGCTACACCATTGTGCTGAGAAATATTAAATCAGACTAGCTAAAGTTTAACCCCCAATCTCTAAAGAATGCTGCTTCACTTTTAGATTTCATAGGATATTCCTTCATCAATCTGAAGCACTCATCTGTGTATATTATCACGAACATACATCTCTGTAGATAAATGGCTCTACTAATGGGACCTATCGTGTCAGAATGTACTATCTTAAGTGGTTTAATGTTCCTGTCTATCCTTGTACTAAAAGGCAATCTTTAAATTGTAGCAATCTGGCAAAGCTCACAATTTATCATACAACTATCAAAAACAGCCTTGTTCAAATCTTTATCATAATATTTCTTTTGAAGTTCCTTAAGATAGTCTGCTTATGCACGTCCAAACATAACGTGTTAAAGCGTAGCTCTGTGTTTCTTCTCCAAAACCTTACGTTTTTCTGAGAAGGAGCTTTGGTTTTTCGAAATATTATCGGACAACTTGCTATCGCTTATTTTTCTATGATTCAAAGTTTTTTCAAACGCATTTTGCTGTGTAGCTTCCAAGTAATTATTTTTGGGCAGCTACTTAAAACTACAGAATTATCTTTTATATTATACATACTAGCTTGCTAATAGTTCTTGAACTTTGCTGCAGTTCTTGTACACCTTATACCATCTACTTTTCACATGGGTAGATTTGGCGTCAAAATCTCAACATAGTAGTAACCTTATAAGTGTATCGTAAAGATAAGGCCATAAGTTCTTCGAATTTTACTCGACAAGTTTGTTTACTTTCAATTCTTAACGTAAAGTGTACGCTGCTTGGTCTTATAAATCTTTTGTTCTACTCTCAACTAGCTTACCAAAAGCCACAAGTATGATGCACACATATGAGCGTGCGCGCACGCACACACACACACACACACACACACACACTTTCTCATGCATAAGACGACGTGGCTTTGATGTTTTTAGCGTGGAGCTGGAAATCTTCGTGACTTGCCAGCAGTGGCAGTAGTAAGTGCTGGGCAAGCTACTTTCCTACTTACACCACAGAACGAACACTAATGCGACGCATGAGAATTAATCACTAACACTCGCACTCACACAATGGTAAAATACACAAAACGGTTATACTCATATATACCAGTTAAATATACGCATATAAATTATCACAACGAGCAGTTAATAACGCTCAATCCTTAACATCATCTAAAAAGAACTTTCATGTGTACTCGACATAAAAGTGTTATTCGGTTGATTAAATACATACACTTTTTGTTATCAAAATAAATCGTTGTGTCATGGTCAACAAAGCATCTAAGCGAAAGGAAGTAACTGCCCAGCGCATTAACCTAAATTTTCGATTTGTTTCATTCCCTCTTCCATTGTCTTACCCGAAATACACTTTCTTGCTCTGCTCTTAAGACCGCGGGGAAGTTGCTGTTCGCACATTTAATAGATCGGCAATCTACAAAGTCTGCAATCCTTTCTATGGCAACTACCAAAAAAATCTTCTCCCATGTACTTAAAGAGCAGAGTTTTAGTGGTTAGTTACATTTAAACTATTATGTGCCTTAAGGAACATCTATCCGTTACAGAATTAACCATGAGAATTGAATTAATATTTGTTTACAAATTAATAAAGTCATGAAAATCACGTTGACAAAATTTGAAGGCATGAGGGGTCCTAGAAGCCAAGTAATTGAATTAATATTGTTCGTGGAAGGGCCGTTACCGTCGCGAGCTAAAGCCTAGACCACTTCGAAGACAGATACAGGGAAAAGGATTAACGTGAGACTTGTTATTGTAAATTAACAGCAACATTTATTTTCAATCAATTGGTATACTATGTACAGGTGCGAACTGAGTGAAGCGTTCAATACAGCCGCGGCGCTTGTTTGGACTGACTAGTGCTACGCAGAGCACGATACATTTATATGCTTATATGTGAATGTTCGAGAATATTTCGTTTTGCAGATAACAACTGTTGAATACATTATAACGTAGAAAAGTATAAATGTAGCACAGACTCTAGAGTATTGTTTTAATCCAAGTAGTAACGTATAAAACATAAGATATTAAATTCTAAGAAGCTCGCGAAGAAGTAACAGACATTTAAATATTACAGCAATTTCGCATAGCAATTAGAAGCATAATAAAATGTACAGTACATTTAAGCACAAGTTCCCTTTAAACTGAACAAATATTTAGCCAATTTTTACATGTAGGCATATGGGCTGTAGTCTTTTTAGGCACTTCTATTGCATTTATTTCATCGATTGACTATAAACATTTTATAGAAATTTTACCAATCTTAAAAAAATATCTTATTATTGTATTTAATTTTATTCAACACCTTAAAGGTATTGGTGAAAGAAGTAATTAAGTAATAAGCATGGTAAAAACTACTGAAGTTTATGTTTTCACAGGTGAGCGAGAGAAACAGACAGTATATCAAACTATAGAGAGCGTCGCATGGATTATAGCGAAGGATAGAACCTCCTTAAAACCAAGAATCTTTCTGCAATTGTCATCTTTTGGGTAGTTTTTAGCATTGGACTGTTTACTCTGGACGGTTTCTTGTTATTATCGTTTTTATTTTTTTTTGTTAGTGTTTCTATCATTATCTTAATTATGCTTTCGTTTTTATTATTATTCTTATCGTTATTTCTATCACCACTATTTTTACTTTAAAAATTTCATTCGTTATCGTTTTTATTCTTCACTTTTCATGAACTTCATTTACTTTAAATTTTTTTTTTTTTAAGGAAGTATAATAATTACGTAATGTTAGTACGACACTATTGACTGAACAATTGTTGAAATTAGTAAAAAATTATTCGATATCTATTTTTAGAAATTTTGAATATTTCAGTTTCTTTATTCCCAACCTTTAATAATAGTTTTTTAAATTTGTTGTTATTGGAACAAAAAAAACTCATAAATTTAGATAGAAATACATAAAAATTATAATTTAACAGTTTCTTCTTTTCTAATGCTTTAATTATAGTTTTTTTACGATGGCAAGATTTAAATAAAAATATTCTTTTAAACGGAATAATTTATTTTTAAATTATGTTTTTGCACTACGTTACCTCTTTTAGTTCTGACAACTATTCCTGCGCCTTTCTTTAGAATTATCAAAGTTTTTTAAATTAGTGAACGATAGAGTGCAAACCGCCAACGTAAGGAAGCTGTGGCCAGCAGCTCGCTGCGCATGCGCAATAGCTTAAAACTACTTAACAGAGCAATCTAGCGATGCACAGTGGTTGGAAAAAATTCTTAAAAATTCTTAAAAATCCAGCTTTCACCAAATTTCAACCCTACAGCAATATTTTTCAGCTTATTTCACTCCTGGAATAATTTTGTCAAATATAAATTATCTTTCAATCGCTTCTGCTTACCATCAAGATATATAAAAGTGCCTTTCACACAAATGTATGACATGAAAATACGTCTTACATGAAATCTCCTAGATTTTTCCGCCAAGTCATCTGGAATAAAAATAACGATTTTTTTATTTTTTCTTGTGGCACAGAGTCTTATTTCTATCAACGTAGACATTTTCATTTACTTTAGAGAACTAGAAAAAATTTTATTATAGACTTAGAGGTTATTTGAGTAGTGACACAGAAGTGTGATAAATTTTGTATTTCTACGAAAAGTGCTTTCACAAATGCACGCAATGGAATTCGAGCGTTCCAATTCGATCGCTTCGTAGTCTACAAAGGTTGAGAATGTTTAATACTTTTTTTCCAATTTTTCAATGACGACAGCCAGAGCTACGAACTTGCAAATTTGTAAATTTAATCTCCCTAAAATTGAAGCTAAGAGCCGGTAATGTTAAACAATGTTACGTATCTTTGCGAGGTGTTAGACTATGAACTTAAAAGGTAATGGGTTAAAATATAGCTGTTTATTACATAGTATAAGTGCAGAGGTGAAGTCAAATTTTAATTTTGAGTGTCACACTATCAATTTCACAACGATTTTATTGGAGACCGTTACGCTGTTTTTTTAAGAGCTGAAAATACTTAAGAATCTAGTATATCGTTGCGAAGCATTCGGCATACACGTACGCACGCACGCATGCACACACAAATTCACCACACACACGCACACGCATATATATATATATATATTTTCACCCCCCAAGCGCTTCGCGCGCCAACCTTCCAATAATTCATCTGAAAATAAGAGTTGTGTGATTTCGTACTTTAAATAGTAACGTATATTGCATACAAATATTTTTATGACAAGAAATGGAGTTTTACAAACAGATTTTAAAATAAAAATTTTGAAATTTATGGCATCTTTGTTGCAAGTAAATTTAAAAAATTAATTCTTACTCATAGCATCAAACATTATTAAAGTAGTTTAAACTTTATACTTTTTTCTGGTGATAATGATAGCGATCATTATGACTTATTACAACATAATAAAATTAGAATTACAGAAAAACTGATGGAGATGAAATTATTATCAAGAATCATTTTAATTAAAAAAAAAAGTTGCAAGAGAATATAAATATTACGATGTCTAATGGAAAAAAAAATTTGTAGCGTCATCATGTGTATATAATTGACTGCAAAAATGGTCATCAGAATTGCTTATCAGAGATTTAGGAGTCATGTAACAAACTTGACTTTGAACTTTGAAATTATAAGTAGCTTTTTTTCACTCACAACATTGACACTGAATAGTGCAGAAGAAAAAAGATTATTATAGTATCGTGTTACCTGGGATTCTAAAGGTTCGGGGTGCTTAATAACAACGCGGCAGTTAAACTCAATCAATCACTTTATTGCTATATTCCTTGAGGGAAGGCGCTTTGCGGTCCCGAGTTACTTATTGCGACTATCCTCCTTCTAGTCCCGACGTTCTAGAGCCCTGTGGCCACTGCTGCGGGCTTTTTTATGCTCTTTCCTCCCCCACTTGTGCTCCTTCCTCATACTAATAGCTGAGGCCCATCCCACGTAGTATGTTCCATACTGTACGTGACACGTCCGAGGCCGCTTCGTTGTCGCCCTCGACAACGTTCTTTTCTGTACCACCTTAGAAATGATTGTTTAATTAGTGTCTGTATCATGTTGTTCGTGTTGTAATGTATACTAATCATATAAGAAAAATTAGTGAGGTGTCCCTATGAACATCCTCGTTTCTTTTTCTTTTACAGGCTTTGATTAGTTTCCCGCAAGTTTATAATTGTGTTATTACACATATTGTTCGTGTTTGCGCTCTTCCCTCTTACATAATAAATTGATAAATATGCCTTTGTGGGTCTTACTTTTATTTATGATTATTCAATTACCGTTGATTGCTTATTATCTAATGTAATATTTACTTATTTACTTACATAATTTTTTTTTTGAGTTGTTTAATACATATTCATTTTCATCATTATGATTATTATTTTCCTTCTTTCGGTTTTATTTTACTTATAACTTTTGTTTCGTATATTTATTTTCTTTTTTTTTTTATTTTCCTTTTTTTTATTTTATACTATATTCATTACATTTCACGCAGCGTCTTCCACACAACATGACAAAATTTTTTATTTTTTATTTTTATTATCATCATCATTATATACGTATTCTTTTTTTTTTTTTTTTTTTTAGTATTCATCCATGTTCGAATGTATGAGAAAGAGAGAGAGAGAGATGTAAGAGTAGAGAGTAAAATTGTAATTTGAGTAGTAGGTATGCTCTCTCTGTGTGAGTCTGTGTGTTGTTAGGTATTAACTAGACAAAGGATAGCTCGCTTTTCCTTATGCGTGGGGGAAAATTTCTTGAGGTAGTCGATGGTGTGAAGCGTATTCGAGTTCAGTTTTTCTGTTCAGTTCGGCCGGAGCAAGCGATTGGGAAGCCACGGAGTCGACTCTTCTTCAAACTTGGAGATTCGAGAGAGCGACAAAACTACAACTTATCAATTGCCGTGGACTTCATCAGCAACGAGCAGTCTTTTGGAGGCACTGACGAATACATCGGTTTTCCTTCGTCAAATCAAGGCCTTCGTCTCACCTCAACATCTGCGAGCGAGATTAGTAACACAGCGCAGGTATTTTGTAAATTTACTAAGAAGAGATAAAAGGTGTGTGTTTTGCGAGCGGCCAGGCAACTATATTATTCGAGGCCTTTCGAAAGGTAAAAGAAATAAAGTCAATTTCGTTCCATGAGTTTAGAAAATTGTTCTTGGAGTTTATTTTGTATTCCTTTCCTTTACTATCAACCATGGCATAAATTGTGGCAGTTGCTCCGCGTATGATAGTCAATAATTCGATTGACTTAAAGCGTCAACAATCCATTTAACGCATCACTGAACCAAAAGGTATATCAACCGTTCTTATTTACGTATCTACTTACTATATTCTTTGTCCATTTATTTACTTATATTTTTTCTTATCTATAGATTCTTTTTTTTTTTTTTCTATTTTTTTTTTTCCTAGACATCGTCAAGGCTCAGGTATTAAGGCTCTACCTTTAACTTAGCTAAAGTTTGTTTGTTTTTTATGGTAACTGTTTGTTACTGCCCGTCGGTTGATCTCTTTGTCGCCGCTCACCCCGTACTTGGATAAGTATTGGCTGTAATGCCGTAGGATTCCCCGGATTTTCATTTCTTGCGACATTGTTTCTGGTTCTTCTTCCTGCAAACATTCTAGATAAGTTTAGTATAAGTGGAACCCCCCATTTCAAAATTCCGACCGATCCTGCAGCCGCCCCCGTCGCTATTTCACCCCTAAAACATAAAATAGTTATCCTTTTTTCCCGTTCTCCCTCCCATTTATCGTAAGCTCCTAGGTCCCTAGGTTACCCTTGATTAAGAAAAGAGAGGACAACTACGAAAGTACCTTTCTTCTTATTTTATTTTTATTTCTTCATTTTTATTTTGTTTTTACGTTCTGTGTAAATACAAATGCCCATTCCATACAATTCATTACAAACATTTTCCTAATAATCATTAAATCTAATCTAGTATGAGGGCTTGACTGGTTATTACGATAAGTAGCGAGTGTGGCTCCGTTTTTACATTCAGGGTATATCGTTGCATATAATATTAATGTTATACTTATATACATCTATATTTGTTACACCATGTATGAGTATGCTATGAACATAAGTTACATAATAGTCTTATTCCTTAGGAGTTTCTTTTTTTCGTTAAAAATTCTGTTTTCTTTACCACGTCGCGTGTTAGGTAAATGCGTGTCTGTATGTTAACAGCGTCGTTTTCGCCGATTCTCGCGACATTTGTGTATGTATTCGTTTATTGTAACTTTGGAAGGTACCGCGTTGTAATACAGTTTGTCCCTATTTTGGCTGGGATGAGCTTGGAGGAGTAGATGATTTTATGATCGCGCCTTTCCGTAGTAAGCAGTACGTCACGTTGGGATCAATACTTCACTCATTTTCCCTTATACATTATCTCCTTCCGTCCCTTTTTTTTATTACTGTATATATATATACACCTTATCTTTTCCTTTTCTCATGTGACAGGATTCAAGGAGGGAATGTCAAAGGGATTCTGTTGGGTTTTTCTTTTCTCATTGCTGCCATCCCGTCAGTGTACTCGCTGATTTTGTCCGGTACTCTTCCTTGTTGTTCCCTCAAAACGCAGAAAAAATTTTTACTATGACTGGTGCTAGTGCGATTTTTGATATTTTCGTACGGTTGCCCGAGTTTCTGACGTTAGGCTTTACCCATCTTAGTGAGCCGGTAAATTTTCTTTCACCTGGAGGATCGCCTTATGCAATTCTCTCAAACTCCATCCTGCTGGAGGATCTCACGTGCAACGTGTCCCAATGTTGTCACGTAAGTATCGGTTTACGCAATCACCAGCACGCTTCACTTTCTATTGGCTTGTCGTATAGGCATTCTTCGATTTTTTATTTTTTTATTTATTTATTATTTTATTCCGTTGCAGGTTACACACCTCTACGTGTGTCGGCAGGTGCCCACCACCGGGCGACCTTCTTCCGTCACCGTTATTGTGGTCGAGGGTCCTACAGCCCTTGCGGCCGTCTACTGTCCCTTACACGGTTTGGTAAGGCCATTAGATTATTGGATATCGTTGTCCTGAAGTTTAAGAAAAAATTTGTTTTAGTTGGGTACTCGGCTCGTTGTTGATCCGTACGCTTATTTCGGCGTACCGAGGCCTCTGTGTGAGCAAGGGTGGTCTCACAAAGTGGCCCCTTTGCCCTTGCGGCGATACCCATATTGTGGTGGTGTTGGAATCAGTGAGGTTTGGTGCCCCTTAGGGTTATCGTTTCTCCTTGTTTTCCAGGACCACGAGGAAGCGGTGGCGCGCACGTCATTCGACGGCCGCGTGCTGAAGAAATACTGTCGAAGTCTGGAGTCCGGGGTGACTTATACTATTGTTATTGGGTGTACTTGCCACTGGGCCTTCATGATGATGGTAGTCGACGTGCAGCTCGACGCTGCTTCCTATCCCCTCGACAGCCGACTGATAATCCAGGTGCTCTATCAGTTGATTTAGTTCTTGTCATAGTTGCCAGTTATATGCTTTTGTAAAGAAAAATTTACCTTAGGTGGACGGTCCAGTGGACGGTCTGTTCGTTGCCAAGGACGTGACCGCCGATCCAGTGTTGTCTCATGACGACTGCGTGCGCCGTTTACAGGTGCTGTTATTATCTGGGAGTGACCATAGCGGGGGCAGGATAGTCCCTGACGGCAGGTGGAAGAAGGAGGGAGGAAGAGGGAAGAGGAAGATGTGTTTTAGTTCGCGAACTCGGGGCCCTCAATAAAAGTGTGATAAAAAATTTTTCCTGCAGTTACCCCTTATTATTTCTATTTACCGTTCCTCCATGCTCCTCTTGGCCATCCAAATATGCAATTCAAAAAAAAGTTTTCTTTTTTTTTTACACACACACACATATATATATATATATATATATATATATATATATGCCTATGTACTGCGTATGTCTTCTAAATGTACACTTATGTGTTAATTGTATTAACATGGTTTTAACGCTAGTTAGATAAAGCCATACGCACTTTTTACCCACCTCTCATACATCGTAACAAAGGAAATAAAAATAGAATATCACTTTATTATACACTTTATTTATTCATTCCCTCTTATTATTATTTTTATATTGCATGTTTCTCTCTTCCCCCAAATTCCTTAGTCTGTGCTAATTTTAAACGTAATATATTTCCTTTCGTTAAATGTCTCCCCCGTATGCCTGTATTTAATGAATCTTCGCGGCGCGTCCGGGGGCCGCGAAAGAAAAGGAGTTCCCAAGAGAAATGGTATTTATTTTCACATCTATTTCTACCCCCTATTAGTCTATAATGCTATTATTCGTAAGTAACTATTGGGTTGGGGAGCAAGTTGCCTCTTGGTCCCTTTCACTTTTCTTCTCCTCTTCTTATAATCTCATCCCTCGGACACGGAGATTTCAATACACAATTTTGTCCACATGTGAGACCCGTATTTCTTCATTTCTCTGTAACTTCACATTATGGTTCCTGTAATCTATGCCGATTATTTCGTAAGGGCCCTCGTATTGGTCATCAAATTTCCCTTTAGATGGCTCTTTTAGTGCATACACCATCTCACCTTCCATAAAAAAATTCGTGTTCAGCGCCCTATCACAATAGTACTTTGATCTGTATTTGTTCTGTGTTTGGGTCATTGCTGCCAATGATCGTAATTGCGCAAGTGACCCCGTTATTTGCAGCAGTAACTCTGTATGTGTTTGACCCACCTCTGGCTTCTTAAAGCTTGACGAGAGTTTTGCCTGTTGACCAAATATAAGCTCGTAGGGTGTGTAGCCTGTACTCTCGTTTTCCAACGTATTGTGAGCGAGCATACACAACGGTAATAGTTTGTCCCATTTTTCGGTCTCGCTAATGTAGGCTTTCAAGTATTCTGTTAGAGCGTGGTGCATGCGTTCAATTGCCCCACTGCTCTGAGGATGAAATGCCGTGCTCCCAAGTTTTTCAATTTTGAATAATCGCGTAAACTCGTCCATCGTTTTGTTCATAAAATGCGTTCGTCGGTCTGATAATAATTTTTCTGGCGCTCCAAAGTATGCTAAAAATTTATTTGTTAAGGCTCTTACCGTTTCTTGAGCTATTGCGCTTTGTACCGGTATTAATACAATAAACTTGGTTAGCCAATCCTGTATTGACAGGATATGTGTATAGCCGTTTGTTGAAGGCTTATTAATTAGTCCGTAATAGTCAATCGAGATTTTTTCAAACGGTCTGCTGGGCGTATCTGTAATGGGCATAGCTTGCTTCGTTTTTAGATGCACTAGTTTCTTAGTCTGACAAGACCTGCATCCAAGTATAAATTGCCTTACATCGGCCCTCATGTTCCTCCAATAATAGTTCCTTGCTATCTTATTGTAGGTTTTATTCATTCCTTTATGACCCCTGATTGTTGATTCGTGATACTCCTTAATAATCTTATATCTTTGATCCACTGGTGGTATAGCTACAGTGTTCATGTAAAAGGTCGCTGCGACCTTGAGGTTCTTGAAAGTTTCCTCAAATTGTTTCACGAAGTAGATTCATTGGCTCATGTTGAGTATTGCCAAGTCATGTATCACGCCTATAGACTTAATTTTATTTATCATTACTAGGGCCTTGAGTGACGTAATGCATTTCTTGATGTCCGATTTTAGCGCCGTATCTTCAAAATGCGATTTCATATACATTCGCATTACCGCAAATTTTCTCACATTTGCTCTCATGACGTTACCAACCATCTTTTTTTCATTATTTAGAGCTATTGGATCTATGTATCCGCGCTCATATAGGGCACCTATTGTTTCCGTATCAGGCACGCTTTCTATTACCGTCGCGAATACTAGGTTATCTAGATAATAAAATAGGTGATTCTTTGCCCGATGTATTCTTTGGAATGGCTGTATGTCTGTTTCTTTTCCCGGTAGCCACGGTGGTTTTTTATGTGGTAACCGTGTCCTGCATACTTTGTACTTTTTTAGCTGTGGGAGGTTTGATAATACTTTTTTTTGAAAGTCTGCTTCCTCTGGTTTGCTTTCTGACTCATGTTTGGCCTTTTTTAAACCACCCTCCTCTTCACTTTCATTGTTTAGTAAGTCTGAGCTACTTGAAGAGTCGGGGGGTGGTGGTGGATCAGGTGGGGGCATGTCCCCATCTTCATAAACGTCCTCATTCATGGAGTGACTTTTATTACGCTCTATTTCTTTAACTTCTTCCCCTTTTTCTTTACATGATTCGCTTACTTTACTTTTCCAATTTATATTGGCGCCCGATTCGTCACTAACCCGCGATCCCCTTTCTACCGGGCTTTGTTCCTCCTCGCTATGCCTGGTTGCGACAACGAGTGGCCTGAAGTGGTTGTTGAGGAGATGCAAGTGTACATATTCCTTATTGGAATTAATCGTGAAACTTTCGAAAATTTCACACTTTTTTTCCCTCTTAGTGCCCCGTAGATGTATACAAATATTCCTCCTGAACTCTTGTGCAAACAAAAACATGCATTCATCATTACCATATTCTGTATTGGACTGCAAGATTTTTTCTATCTCTCCCGGATCAACATATATATTTTTCCACTTCGAATATTGTAGTACATCCCGGAGTTCTCGTGCCGTCGATTGCAAGTCACAGGAAAAAATAAGAGAGTCGAATAAGCAATTACCTGGTTTTTCTACCGGAAGTTCTTTGATAAGTTTTGAATTTTTATTCGATTTCATGCAGTTTTGTTCTAAATTCCGTTTGGCTACATTTCCACCTCCTGTTTTACTTTTAAGCTTATTACCTTCATCGGTATAATCGTCCGTTACCCCTCTTATTCTTTCATTCCCCGATGGGTTTTCATTTATCTGTGGTGATCCACGCGGGGTATCTTCCTTGCTAAAGAATTTCTCTCTATTTCCTAAGCCCGTTCTCTCTTTCGAGGGCTGTTGAGATATGTGTGTATCATTATCTGTACTTCCCGTCAGATCGCTCAGAAGTCGATCGGTGATAGTATCGGATTCCCAAGCATTTATTCTGATTCCCGGCTTGCCTTCAAAGTCTCGGCGCTTAACATCTAGTCTAACTTTCGCTTGGAAGTTATGAATTGAGTCATTAAGTAACGCTCCGATCTTTTTGTTTACTTTCGTCCCTTTTCTGGACTTTCTTTTATCTGTGTACCCCGTCGGGATTCATTTATTTGCTTCTTGCTTACACTCTCACTAGACGGTCTGCTTTGTGCCCCTTGGCCGTCCTGTGCCTGCTGGTGTCCCCCGTTCTTATTATTATTCGCATTTATAACTATGATCTCTGTACCTACAGTTTTTTCTTTCTCTTTACCTTCCTCATTTGCTAGGCTAGCCGCGGCTAGTTGGAATCCCCAATGTTTTACCGGCTCGAATTTTCCTTTTAAAGCCACCGGTGAGTCACAGTTCGCCATGATAATCTCCTTCGACACAGTTTCTATTTGCGGTGTTACTGAAAAATTTGGTGGGTGCCTATGCAGCGTATCCAGTTGTCTTTTGCGATTTTTTCTTTGCATCTTCGGTTGTATTTCTAGTTCTAAGTACGGTATACTTGTTATTCCCACCCCTTATTTCAAATTTTTTTCTTTGCACATGTAAGCTAATTTATCCTCAGTTGGACCCCGTGATAGGATTTGTTCTTCACCATTGTTTGAGGATCCTATTTAAATATTTTTCCCATTATTCTCTTTTCCCTTGCTTCTTACGTGGTTCTGATCCTTTACTCTCTATATTTTCACTCGCCACCGGCCACTCTGATTCTGGATCTGCATCGCTGTGTTCATTGACCGTCAACTTATCTGAGTTATTCGTCTTGCGAAGCTTTTTCCTTTCTACCTTTTTGTTTGACTCGTCTAAATCGGATATTTCTATCTGCCATTTCTTATCCTTTCTTATTATGTTTTCCTCTCTTCTTGTCCGCATTTTGAATATTCGTGCGGGTGCCGCATTTATGTCACCATGACCATCCCTCTCCTGCTCTTCAGCAAGTTCATATAACTCTCGTCGCGGTAGTTCAGGATTTTTCTCTTCATCCTTTATAATCGAATTTCGGAACATTGCGTCCGGTGCCTTATTTGCTATTCCTGGTCTATAAACAACATCAAATTCAGCTTTAAGCCTAATAAATCTTATATCTGGCTTCTTTGATGAATGAAAAATGTTTAAGAGGCTCATGGTCCGTAACCACTGTAAACTTTCTGCCAAATAGATAAGGTTGGAACTGCTTTTTTGCATATACTATTGCGAGCAATTCTTTATCGTACGTAGGGTATCCAATTTCGCTGCCCTTTAGGCATCTAGAGGCATACTCGCACGGATTGTCTTTTCCTATTTCTCCCTGACTCAATATTGCCCCAATGGCATAGTCAGATGCATCCGTTGTCACCACCAATGGTTTTTCTAGATCGGGTGCTTTATGTACAGGCTCGCTGCAAAGTGCATCTACGAGCGTTTTGAATGCTTGTTCATGCTGCTCTTCCCATTAAAACTCTGTACCTTTCTTCAGAAGCTTCGACAGCGGTTGAGAAATTTTAGCGTATCCTTTAATAACTCTCCTATAATATCCAACAAATCCAAGAAATTGTTTGATTTTCTTTGCATTTGTAGGCCTTGGATATTTCCTTGCAGCCTCGATTTTTTTTGGATACGTTTTTATTTCACCATTTCCTACAATATGGCCTAATACTTTTGCTTCACGTTTTAGGAATTGGCTCTTCTTTGGCTCAAATTGTAAGATTTGCCCTCGACAATCGCTCTAACAATCTTATAAATTGTTTGCGATGTTCTTTAAGATTTGACGCTAACACCATTATATCGTCTAAATATACCTCTACCTCATGGCCCTGCAGCCCTGCCAGTGCAAGCGTTATTGCTTTTAAAAACGTGTTCGGAGAATCCGTGCAACCCATTGGCATTCTTTTGTACCGGTTATGCTCATCTGGTCCTGAAAACGCTGTTTTATGAGCATCGTCTTCATGTATTTCGACTTGAAAAAATCCCTGCTTGAAGTCTACCATTGTAATATAGCGTGCCGTCGCCAGATGTTCCAGTATATCACTCTGGAAGGGAAGTGGGTGACAACTGCTCACTGTTATCTCGTTGAGTTGCCTGAAATTTGTTACTACCCGCCAGCGCTTTTCACCATCTGGTCCTGCGTTTTTTGGTACGATCCACATGTTTGATCTGTACGGTGACTCTAAAGGCTCTATTATGCCTTGTTCGCGTAATTTCTTACTTTCAACTTTCATTTGCTCTCTCACAGCTGGCGGATATTTATACCGGTCCGTTACTATCGGTCTATTCGTAGTCGTGTTTATTTTATGTTTTACAAGATTTGTCGCTTTTAGTTGTTCCCCGTCGAGTCCAAAAACGTACGGGTCAACCTCTATAAGCCCTCGCACATGTTTTTTCTCTTCTTCGTTGCACCCTGATATGTCGACTCGCGCTTTCCTGCAACTTAGGACGTCTGTTTTAACGTTTTCCTTAAGTATTTGAGTATTCTCGTTGTCACGGCCGTCCTTGTCACAACCCTTGTTTTAAATTAAAATTACTACATATACTATATAAAAGAATTTAAACGTTATGTAATTCGATATATCATTGAGACTCTCCACTTTGTTTACTACCTTTGTTTGAAAAGTTTATATATATAATCAAATTTATTGTTATTTAAACAGAAACTGATAAAACAGAAAAAAAACACAAATTGAAGTAATGGTACAGTGGAGGTGAGGTGTCGACAAATATAAAAATGACAGGTTTATAAGGAACATTATAATTTTTTTATGAAAGGGGTTGGGGGTAAGCCTCTCTTTTTCCTTTCATAGAGTTATCTCACAAACAATTATAAGTTAATTTAGGGGGCGTGAAGGGGCTGTGGGGGTAAGTATTCCATAATGACCTCATGATAAAGGATTTTTAAAATTCCTTTTTAGTTTTTGTGAGAAGAAGGGAGGGCTGTGGGGTTGAATAATTACCCTAATGTACCTTCTTTTACACATTTTCATTAAAATGTAATGGGTATGGTAATGGTAATGGGTCGGTGGTCACACAAACTTTATTGGGTTGAATTCACAGAGAAATAAAGAGAATTTTTCCTTGTTTTTTTCGGGTGGGGAGGTTAAAAAATGGCTGTGGAGGGACCATCAAAGTATGGGGGGACGTGTAGACAGCCCCACAAAAATAGCTTTGTCATATAGGGAAATATATCATTTTATCACATGCAAATCTGCAGGCAAAAAAATAAAAGTAGACGATAATTGATTGAAAGTCATGCCAAACTGCGTCCAAGGTAAGCAGCGTGGCAGCTATGTTTGGTCCACACTTTCGTCTGCTTTTAATTACCACTTCAGTGCTCTCTTATTGGACATAAGATGTTATTTCTCTATGTGTCAATGTTCATTATATTGATGACTCTATAGTATTATTACGTATATGATAAACGATTATATACATCAGTTTCTGAAAAAGAAAGTAAAATATCGATTCAAAACCAACTCCAACATGATTAGTACCATTGAGTTCCCGCACTATTACCTTATTAACATCAATTTAAAAGTGGCTGTAGTGGTTGTAAGGCTATGCCCACCGATACACATCTCTCTTAGAAAACAGTCAATCAAATAATTAATGTTTTGATTTCATTAGTTTCTACATTTCGAGTGGATTTTTACATATCTGGCATTGCACCACTGGATAATCAATTAATCTTATTAGGATGCTACAAAGAACTATCGAAGGATGGAAAACGGCAGCGACCTACTTTGTACATTATTGAACCAAAATATCAAGACTTTAACATCGTTTGTGAAAATTCTCTTTCATTACGTGGATATGAGGAATACAGTTGCAATGATTATCATTTGGATTGCTTAATTGAAGAAAACAGGTAACGTAACCAGTAGCTGTATGTTTAAAATATTTTAAAAACTTATGCTACTAAACTTACCCATAAACTTACTTAATAACTTTAAATCATTATTTGAACATGCATTGATACAAGGATTATACCGTGCTTGGTACGTAAAAATCGATTTTTCCTAGACTTTTTACTAGATTTCTAGAATAACTTGAACGAAATTTTTTTTTTTTTTATGGCTAACTATAAAAAAGTTCGTTCATGTTACTACTACATTTATTTAAAAATCTTTAATCAGATGTATTAATATAATGTCTAAATCGAAGTGTTTCAATAAAATAGAATTTTTGTTGAGTCTAAATCTTTTTTTTACTGCATCTTGTGTATTAACTAGTTAAAAGACAAAAGGTTAAACTTAATTTCAACTTCTTACATATGTTAATAGAATGGTAAAGAAAATTTTTGTCTTTATGTGGTAAAAAGGGATATCGGTGAGGTCTACTGTTAAAATGTTCTGTAAATTTATTCGTTGTTTTTTGACTGAGTACAATATTACCATGACATATTCTCCTACATGTTTTATAACACTATTAAAAAATTTTTTAGGAATTAAAAAAAATCAGTGTTTCCTGACAATGCCTTAATAGTGGTTTGAAAATTCGGTAACAATTTATACACTAAATTTTACTACATTAAATTTTTACAATACATAAAATCAATCATTCAAATATGTAGTTACTGATTTTGTGGAAGTGATGGTACAGTTTTGTTTTGTTATTTCTAGAAGCTTAACAAAAAATTCAACCTATCTAATAAAGCAAATAAAATAAAAAATTTTTAATTTGTATGTATTAAAGTACAAGTTATAAGGGAGTTGTACGGCTCAAGGGATCAAATATTATTTGCGGCACTTAGTGCTAGAAGCTAAGTTGAAAATAATTACCTATTCGAATAACGGACTAACTAAAAAAAGTTTTCTCTAGTATTGAGGAAGGTCAAGGGCTATCATAATGAGGGGATATAAAGTGGGTTATATGATTTACAAACATAAGATGGGCCAAGGAGAGTAAAAAGGTATTATACAAATAAAATGGAGTTGCGGGAAGCCAAGGGGGTTTACAAAAATAAGAAGGCCAAAAGGTACTATTATTTCTTAGCAAATCTTACTGAATTAAATCACAAACAAGCTGTACTAATTTTGTCTTATATTGATGGGTAGCTGAGGAGGGAACTTATTTATAATAAGATATGGTAGGGGGAGTCTGGTGGTGATCAAATATTAATATACTATTACCCAATTTAGATAACGTAGAAACTAAAAGAATTTCATTTTATTAAATGAAAAAGTAGACTTATTATGTACTGTTGATCTTCACTTTATTCGTTAAAAACGTGTTACAGCTGTTTCGGTATCACAGTACCTTCGTCAGACAAATGTATATCAAGACTTAATAATATTATACAGCGTTCTATCAAGAACATACACGCTGCGCCGTGGTCGACAATCAGATAACAGGGGCTATATACATACATACGTTTATACATTCAGAATTTTATCTTATTGTAAGGTTGGTTGAAAAAGGCTGGATAGTATGAAAAGGGTATATGTGAAACGACTTTTCATAATTGGTACATAACGTAGGTAGATATACACATGCACAAGTCTTATTGAAATTTTTAGAAATTTGTAATAAGTAGTATCAAGAAGTAAATTAGGTTAAGTTATTCACTCTCTTGGTGAATTTATATCGTCATAAAATAGTTTCGTGTTATGAAATTCAATATTTATGAATAAAAACGAATTAATATTTTTATAATTGTACTAATATTGACTAGAGCTTAATGTGCAATAAATAAATTAAACTTAATTAAATTGAATGTTTGGTTTTGAAACAAAATACAACAAAATTGCAGATTATTTAAGTTACTCCTTAAAAAATTAGAAAATCTGGTTAAGGATGTGTTTTTAATTTCTAAATTCTAGCGACGTGAGCAATAAATTACAAAAAGATAAAGTAACCTGGCTCTCAAATTTTTTAATTCTAAAATTTTTTTCCATGATTAAAGTAACCCGTTCAATAATGATACTGATTTTAAATTTTCGCAGAGCCTTAGAACTTAAAACGTAAACGTTAATGTTTAATCAGATAAGTTGTACTGTTTCATAGTATGTTCAATAGTTTTTGATTTATATTTATGATAAATAAATTTTAATTTTTCTTAATCGTAGCTATAATGTTTTAATTAAAAATTTTTCTTTCTATTCTATAGTTACTATTACCTTTAATTTGCAAAATTATGCCACTTTCGGTTTTAAATGGTAATAAAGTTACATAGAACTATCTAAAGGCAAACAAACAGATTTTTTAATATAAGCCTATGCTGTCAAAACTTTGTTCTTCCACTTTAATAGTTGTAGTAGCAAACGCGTCAACAAGACGGCACCCTTTTTGTACAATAAAAGAATTAACGATGGTAAATTCCCTGAATTCAAACCAGTTTTTCTATAGTTAATATTTTTCCTTCCCGATTTCTCGTTCCCCTCCAGAATCTGGTATCTGTGATTCAGCTTTTTGTTAACATGAATATCACTTTAACCGAAATTTTTTAATAACGTAACTGTTACTTCAAATTAAATTTCTTAAAACAACAACGATACGTCTAACTTTTTAATAATGTTAATAGAGTTACCTTCACGAATAATATTGAATATTTCAACTAAAAAAATTACAAAAATGTTACTGTTTAACTTATCAGCGCTTTTGTAAGTAGCATGACGCATCCTATAGTAATGACATACTCCTATTACGATAAATAAAATTTAATTTTACGAAAAATATTTATATTTAATTTTGAAGTATAAAAAAAGTTAAGGAAGAAAAATGATTTAATAGTCTTAACTACTACCATATTTCTGATAATGTTTCTAATGATGAAAAGAATTTAGTGGAATCCCCTCCTAAAATACTTGACTTATTTCTAAAATATATGTTTGTATTGCATAGATCACGCAAAGTCCTGTCTACTGTTTGTAAGGGGTTTTTAGGACAATAGAAACCCGATCCTAAAGTGTTACGTCTTTAAGTAGGGATAAGTGCATCTGATACCAGGCGCTAAGCAGGTAGTGCCGACCTTACTGGCGAGAAGTAGTCTCTATAAGTATGGAGCTTTTTTGGGATGCTTTTTTAGCAAAGATACGCTGCTTCGGTATTAGACGTCAGCTTCACTGGCAAGAAGTAGACACTTGAGATACAAAGTCTTCTCTGGAAAAAGATTACACAGCTACGAGTCGACCCGATGTACCATCGATGCAGAGAATGACAGCTCAACTGGCAAGGTACGCCTGTACAGTAACGAGTCTCACCGAAGAAACTCTCACTTGGCCCGTGGTATAATAAGTATGGTATCAGTTAGGTAATTGGTAAATTGGTACGGCAACACACTCCCATCCATGACTAGGAGCTCTCGGTGACTGCGCCAGTAGGCTTTTACGATAACCTAGTAGGAAAAAAAACTATTTACATGACTTTAAAAAATATGAAACATTTTCAGTGAAAAATTTAACATCTATTTATGATACTTCTCAGAACAAAAATCTTCTTATAAGAAACATATTTGTTCGGAATCCATACAGTTTATTTGGTCAAATCATAAGCTGTAAAAAGTAAAAAATATAGCTGTACTGAAAAGTACCGTGCGTTCCTTTTGCCACAAACTTATCGTTGGCCTTAAAGAGACGTTCATTTGCAGTTTTTCCCTCATGATCTACGAAAAGGGCTATTTTTTAAGCTGTAAGAATTTAATAATCACAAAAACTATGTTGTTAAAAATTTTTTTTCTCTTATCTTACAACTGTGTTACCAGGGCAATAAAGTCCTGGAGCTTAATCTCTACATTTTTGATCACCACAAAAACACAAATACATATTGTACTTATTTAAAAATTTGGAATATTTAAGAGATTATTGTGAGGGTTATAATAAAAAGCAGATCCCTCGCTAAATAAATTCTTTATTTGTTGATTTTGATGCTGCTGCTTCAATCTCGGTAAATGTTCTGCGTCAGTTTCTTGACTCCTTAAATTGTATACATTAAAAGCATTTGAAGTTTTTCTCCTGATTCGCCCTCTTGCGACTTTAGGTATGGTTAAGACTTTTGAAAGCCCTAACTTTTGTCAACTTTATTAAGTTCTAATGTATTTATTTGCAAGGTAGTTCGACGTCTGATGGCTCTAAAAAGGACCGGTGAGCTTCTTAAGTAAACTTTTCTTGACTGAAATTTCCAGCAAACATGACTCCCTCTATACTTCAGGGTCATCTTCTCTGGCCTGTTATTGTAGTTGGTGTCTAAAGCACTTTTTTTTGCAGATTCAATTGTTTCGATGATCTAAGGTTAGGAGATTGGTTCCCGATGCTTACCCGTTAGAGATTGTCCCGTTTGCTAAAGTTTATTTCTCCTTCGTAGCTGTTAGGTTTGCCCAGCGCAGACCTTGGAAAGGATCGGTGATTCCTGGTTGACTGCTTAGAGTCAATAGGGTAATATAGGGTCGTCGTTCGCCGAGGTTCCCAGCCTTGTGACGAACAACTCCGCTCGTGACGTCTGCCTGTGAATGATTGACTTGGTTTAATAGTGGCCGGCCTTACATAATTCTGAATCGACGAATCGTTGCCGAAAATGGTAATAAAAATATACTTTTTAGCAAGGTAGTTTAAACTTACATGACTCTTAAAAGAACTGATGAGACTGATGGTTAAGGAGGGAACATAAATACTTAAAGTGGCCCTGAAAAAGTCCAGTGGTGAAACTTACAGCTATTCCTTATCATAATTCTTGATGATGGAGAGCTGGTTGCAGGTATCTTGGCTTTTGCCCTCGAAGTCTCTGTCTACGGAGACCGTGATGGAGAGAGGTACGCTGCTGACCAAAGAATATCTCGTCTTCGGGTCGTTCTCTGGGTAACCAACAACTCATCGTTAGTCGAGAAAGTGGGCCTGGAGAATTCTTTCTCCGTGGGTATGCCATTGCTACGAACCACTGAGAAGGAACAATAATGGCTGCTCGAACTCACCAGGGTTGTTTTACCTCGATAGCATTTGAAGGAAAATCTGCCCCGATAGCCCCAGGACGGTTGGAAAAATTGCCCTGAAACCGCAAAGTGTTAGTGCAAATTGTGCTCTGGCTAAACACGTATCCTGGTATTTTTCTTGAGACGTTAGCATTTAGAACACGTTTTTATTGGTGGCACTCATCAGTGGTTCGGGAAAGAGTTCGGCGTAAGTTGTTTCGTTCATTAGAATGGTAGCTTCGATTTTACTTCTACGCCACCTAGTGGATCCTACTGAACTGAAGTGAAAAGCTAGCGTATTTTTACAAAACTTTGAGCTTATTTATTGCTAATGTTATTAATTTTTTTTAAATAAAAACTATACGAAAACCACCTAGAAAGTGTCAAGAATCAGTATGCAAAATTTCAGCAACACCGGTTGAGTAGTATTCGATAAAAATGGTTTTAGTTACTTTGCTTTATACATTAGTAAGATATAAATTCCAATTATTGTTCCGAATATGGTAAGAACTTTTTCTCCTAATGTTTTTAGTCAAGCTGTAAGAAGCAAATCAAGGTGACAATAGGGCATACCTGCAGTAAAATAAAATGTGGCATAGCTGTGATGATGAGCAGGCTAGTCATCTTTTTTCTATTTGTAATCTGCTAATCTTAACACAAGTTACACATTCTCTAATGTTTACTTTTAAATTAATGGAATGTAAAATAAGAAATAACATGAAATAAATAAGTATTGCAATGTCCAGAAGTTTCTTAAGTCTTTAGAATTAATGTTCATAAAATATCATGTCATTTGAATGAACTGGACAAATTAATAATTTTGTAATCTATTGTTAAGAAATGAGGAAAATAATACACATATATATTTATATCTATATAAGTAAGATCATTGGTATTTATATGTAGTGGAGCGCGCGGTGGCTCAGTCGGCTAGGTCGTGGATTGACACGCGGGCGACCGTGGTTCAATCCCCGGCCAGTGCGACTTTTCGGGCAAGTACCTCTGTGTCTTTCACATGTGCTTTTTCACCACGCAATGCTCCTCGAGGAGGGTTTAGGCGACCTCCTCGCAGTATAATTGCCTAATTTCCCCCTACCCCCCTCCCAGTAATGGGAGACCTCCCATCCCTCTTCCCTTCCTTCTCCAAAGTGCTAAGTGCCCATAGTAGTGCCCTTATTAAAGGGGCCGGACGTAGAGCACTATAATATAGAAAAAAAAAAAATTTATATGTAGTCGTTTATTCACTTGTATAGTTGTATTGTAAGCTCGACGAAGGAATTCGGTGGTGGGATAGCTATAGTAGAAGAAAGGGTAGAGTATATCATATCAGTTCGGTAGGGCGGTACCGATCATCAGATACCGATCTGAGTTCGGTTAGCAAGGTCGCCCTTTCTTGCGTGCGATATTAGAAAGGCAGTGTGCTGCGAATTATCCTTTGTACTGTATGTATTTTATTAAATAAACCTGTACTTAATTGTTATTTTATAAAAAAATAATTGAGTTCAAGTCAATTATTTGAGAACTACCTATAACCCTGTTCATCGTTCATTTAATTGTACTTATGAAAGTTAACACTATTGTTAAAAGCACATCTCTTTTCTCTCTCTATCGATGAAGCTTTAAAAAGCATCGTAATGGACAAATAAAAGTTGTCTAATGGCATGATGGCGGAAGACTATCGTGCAGCCTTAACTGAAATCGAACGTCAAAAATAGCGGTGCCAGGAAGAACGTGAAACTTTCAAGAAGCAAATAAATGAGTTGCAAGCACAAATATTACAGTTACAAGCCGCACAACAGGGTCCTCAGGTGCCTGCAGACTTGACCTTAGCTTTGCAAGGAATCGGAATAGTCATGCAGAGACAAATGGCGGTGTTCGAGCAGATGCAGGGAGGAGGTGGAAACAATTCGCAGCTTTTAACTGTGGCAGGGGGGCATGATGCCGTTAGAGAGTTCAACGGTAATGAAGGGCCAGAGCAGTCAAGGGCTTGGATAAATGAGCTGAAAAACGCTAAAATTCTCCATGGATGGTCTGATGCAGCAACTTTAGGTATTGCTAAAGCACGTCTGAAGAATGGCGCATGAAAGTGGCTTGCTTCAAAATCAGAAACTGTTCGTACATTAGAAGAATTTGAAAACGTGTTTGTTGCAACATTTACATACGCACGCACACGAAGTGAAAAGCTGAAGTCAATGAGTGTCCGCGTGCAAGAGCAGCACGAGAAACTACAAGACTACTTGCTGGATAAAATTTGGCTGTGCACTGGATTGGAATTCTCTGTTCAGGAAATTTCTGAGGAACTGGCAGCTGGCTTGTGGTCTAAAGAACTTGCACAATATCTGCTTAGTAAGGAATATACAACAGCAGACGAAATGCTTCAAGATTTAGTAAAAATTGATAAAATTTATGAAAATCGTCAAGATCAAGCAGCAGAGCGTTGTCAGTTAAGTCGAGGTGGTAAATCATAGAGCCAGGTACCAATTCTACGAAATGGAACAACTACAATTACGTCAATGCGGTCAGCGATAATGGATTCTCGGAAAAGAAGCGGAGCTGTAATGGACGCCGAAAATCGAGGTTTGATAAATGTTTCAATTGTAAGCAATTAGGGCATATTTCTCGTAATTGTTCTGAATCATGGAAAGAGATAACTTGTTATAAATGTAAAAAAAACTGGACATACAGCGTCGCGTTGCCCGGATAAAGATGGTGTAGTTAATATCGAAGAAATAAATACTGTGAGTTCTAAATTGGGCGATGAAACAGAACAAAAATTTATACGCGAAATAAGTCTAGGCATGGCAAAATTAGTAAGTCAAATAGATATGGGCTCATCAGTTTGCACGATTAAGTTAACAGTAGCAATGCGCGAGAAATTCAAAATTGTGAGCGCACAATCAGTGTTAAAGGGTTTTGGCGGTAATAACGTTAAGTCGTTTGGAGTCATAGAAGAGTATGTAAAACTCGATAATTTGAAACCAAGAAAACTTGTATTACGCGTTGTACCAGAGCAATACCTCACACAAGTATGACGTATTGCTTGGGCCTCCATTTACCAAAGCACAAGATTTGAGTTATTTACGCCAGGGCTCTGATTTGAATTTCTTCTACGTTAATCCGAGTTTCTTCGTTGATGATGAAACGAAAACCGCGAAAGCGCGGGCAGTTGAGACCATGTCGTTAAAACCGGGGGAAGTAAATTTCATTAATGTTGAATTCGATTCACGTGTTTTGAAAATGCCTATTGTAAATAATGAAGATAATGCGTTGAAAGTAAACATTGGACAGAAAGTAGGAGAATCAGTTTTGTCAATAGAAAGCAGTAACACTTATAATAATATCGAATCGCGTGTAGAGAAAATAACAATAGACGAAGTGTTTACCGATGAAAATGTATCTAGCGAACAGAAATCTGAGTTGTTACAAATTTTAAATATGTACCGTGATTGCGTAGCGAAAGATATAAGCGAGATTGGTAAAACTAACGAAATAACTATGAAAATTAAGCTGGATAAAGATGTACCTTTTAGTTCAAGGCCGTATCGTTTAAATGCTCGTGATCGTGCTGACTTAGATAAAATCGTTAATGACTATAAGCAAGCGGGTTTGGTGACAGAGACTAGTTCTCCTTATATGAGTCCAGCGTTCGTTGTACGAAAGAAAGATAGGACGGCTCGTATGGTAGTAGATTATCGTCGGCTTAATAAAATTACACAAGTTGTCCCGTACCCTATACCAAATTTTGATGATTTGCTAGAGGAATTAAATGACGCGAATATTTTCATAACTTTGGATTTAGCATGCAGGTATCTTCAAATGCCACTAGATGATAAGTCAAAACAGTACACAGCGTTTACCACTGAAACGCAAACGGGACAATTTGAGCGAGCAACGTTTGGACTTGCAAATGCTCCGCGTTATTTTGCGAAGCTTATGCAACGAATTCTTGGAGATGCGCGTCAACAAGGGATCGCGTTTCACTTTTTCGATGATATTTTCATTTATGCAAAAAATTGGAACGCTCTCATGGTAAACTTGCAAAATATATTATGTTTATTACGTGATGCAGGTTTTACTTTAAATATATCTAAATGTCTATTTGGAATGAGGCAGGTAGAGTACTTGGGTTGTACTTTGGCGTAAGGAAAGCTTATGCCGGGTGAGCGAAAGATTATTGCCATATCACATTTTCCAACACCAAAAGATAAACACGAGGTTCGACGATTTCTGGGAATGGCGAGCTTTTTCAGACGCTTTATAATTGGATTTGCTATTATTGCTAGGCCTCTATCAGTTTTGTTAAAAGATAAGAGTGAATTCGTGTGGGGTTCCGTACAGGAACGCGGCTTCCAGGAAGTAAAGTCGAAGCTCGTGTCTAAGCCGACTTTGAGATTATATAACGCGAGAGCGTGTCGTACTGAGCGTCATACAGATGCTTCTTCATTAGGCTTGGGCGCGATATTGTTGCAAGCTGATGGCGATGAACCGCTGCGCATGGTATATGCGATTAGTAAGAGCACAACTGAAGTTGAGTCGCAATATCATTCCAGCCGGTTGGAATTGATGGCAATAGCATGGGCTCTTCGGCGTTTACGATCATTTTTGATAGGAATTAAATTTGTTATCATTACCGATTGTCAGTGTTTATTAAAAATTAACGCGTGGAAAACGAAAAATGCACAAATTGGGCGTTGGGTCAGCGAAATTTCCGAATTTGATTTTGATATTAAACACCGTGGAGGAGAACAAATGCAGCATGTAGATGCACTCTCTCGTGCTCCCGTTGATAGTGATCAAAACGAACACAGCTTTTCTGTTATGAGCGTACAAACTGAAGAAAATGAAATTTTAGTTTTCCAGCGTAGTGATCATAAAGTTTTAAAAATTGTAAATATTTTGCAAAAAAAAGAGTGTGAGAGAGATAAACAAGAAAAACAAAAGGTTACAGATTTTGTATTGCGCGATGGTATTCTAAAAAAAAAAATAGTGCTGAAAGGGTCTTGGAGGTTTATGTAGTTCCTGATGTGATGCGCAAATCGTTAGTAATTCGTTATCATGATTTGTCGAGTCATTTTGGTATAGATAAGACTGTTGAGCGAATCCAAAAAAACTTTTACTTTCCGAAAATGAGGAGATATGTACGAATGCATATAAAAAAACTGTTTCGAATGTATTTTGGCGAAAACTAAGGCGGGTCTACCAGAAGGTAAATTGCATCCGATTGCACTGGGACGTAGACCATTCAAATTGGTACATATTGACCATTTGGGTCCCTTTCCTACCACAGCACGTAATAATACTTACGTTCTTGGAATTATAGATAATCCAACTAAATTTGTAGTGTTGGAACCGGTGAAATCGGTGCAAGCTCAAACTACCGTTAAGAAAATTGAAAACTTCATTATGCAGTTCGGGGTACCAGGGCGAATCGTATCAGATCGTGGTCGAGCATTTACATCACAGTATTTTCAAGAGTTTTGCAACCGATTAGGTATAAAGCATACTTTGAATTCAAGTAAACATCCGCGAGCAAACGGTCTTATTGAACAAACCAATCAAACACTATTACCAGCCATGAAAATTGCTGCTGATAAGAATGGTGAATTAAATTGTGATCGAGATTTAAAAGTGATCCAGCGGGATCTTAACTCAAGCGTTTGTGCGTCGACTGGTAGAACACCGTATGAAGCTTTGCTTGGCTATTTGCCTCACTTTACGGATAGTCGTTTGGGTGGTGTAACAAAGGAGTGTAGTGAATACGTATCACCTAGTGTAATACAGCAACAAATTCGTAAGCGTATAGAAATCGAGCAAGCTAAATATAAAGAGCGTTTTGATAAAAATAGGCGAACTAATGTTAAATATAAACTTGATGATATTGTATATATAAAAAGGAATCCTGTATCTACCGGCTATTCGACAAAGCTTCAGCCAGCGTACACTGGGCCGTTAGTTATTGTGGGTGTAGAGCCCAGTGATACTTATGGATTAAAAAAATTAAATGAAGCTGGAGATCGAGGCTTTGAAACAACGGCCAGTGTCATTCAGCTGAAGGTTTGGACTGGATATAATATAATGACGATGTCAGCTATTTAAGCGATTGTGAATCAAAGGCAAGTGTAAGTGAATCAGATGAAGGTAGCGAAAAAGAAATTGAACAATGTAAAGCAATGACTAAGAGTAAAATAATCAATGTTGACAGTAACAACGTAATATTGAAAAGACCAAAAATAAATACTCGAAAACCTGATCGCGATGGTGAATGTGCTTAACGTTTTAATATAATGTAGTGTGATGTATTATTATTTATTTTATTGTATTGTAACCATGTATAACTTAAGTTTGGGGGCCAAACAAGCACAGGATGGTAGAGTGTTAAGAAATAAGGAAAATAATACACATATATATTTATATCTATATAAGTAAGATCATTGGTATTTATATGTAGTCGTTTATTCACTTGTATAGTTGTATTGTAAGCTCGACGAAGGAATTCGGTGGTGGGATAGCTATAGTAGAAGAAAGGGTAGAGTATATCATATCAGTTCGGTAGGGTGGTACCGATCATCAGATACCGATCTGAGTTCGGTTAGCAAGGTCGCCCTTTCTTGCGTGCGATATTAGAAAGGCAGTGTGCTGCGAATTATCCTTTGTACTGTATGTATTTTATTAAATAAACCTGTACTAAATTGTTATTTTATAAAAAAATAATTGAGTTCAAGTCAATTATTTGAGAACTACCTATAACCCTGTTCATCGTTCATTTAATTGTACTTATGAAAGTTAACACTATTGTTAAAAGCACATCTCTTTTCTCTCTCTATCGATGAAGCTTTAAAAAGCATCGTGATGGACAAATAAAAGTTGTCTAATTGAACACAAACTGGCCCTGGACGAAGTTTGCTCGAATACAGATGGATGTAAAAAACTGGTCGTTGGCTTATACGAATGGTGGTCTTCTTAACTGATGTTGTTATAATTTCTCGCTATCAGTAGTATTACATAAAAACAAATGTCGTAATCACCCAATGATAAAGTCATAAGAAGAGGTATATAAATAACAAAGTCTCTGTGTATTGGTTTGGATAGAAATTCAGGACTGCGTAAAAAAAAACTAGCTTGCGTTAAGGCTTATGAGAAGTGAAAAACATGATTAGGCATCATATTTTATTTACTTACCTTGAAGTAACCATAACCAAGATAGAGCAAAATAACTAGTTTTATAGGTTTTTTAAAGGGATTGAAAATATCGTGACGCTCAAAAAGACGGCGTTGAGATATGCAAAAACATAACCTCAATTTTTGATGTTTTCGATGTACCTTCATGAAATGAAGGGAGAAAATCATGGAAAAAGTAATATTACATTTAGAACAGGATCATATTAATGCAGAAATGATTTTCCATGGTCGTACATGCACATAACTACCAAATATTAGAAAATACGCTATATCCTTAAAAGGATGCAAGATAGAGCAAAAATAACAAGTTTTACAGTTTTTCTAAAGGGGAAAAGAACGTCCTGTCACAAAAAAAGAAAGGTGTTAAGTCATGTGAAGACTTAACCTCAAATTTTGAGTATTTTCAACATTTCTCTATAAAATCAAAGTGGAAAATTTGTGGAAAACTTATAGCATATCTGCAAAACCATTACAAATATACAGGATATGTTTTTCGTTTTTTGCCTATAAATAACCTTAAAAATTATTTAAAGAACGCAAAATCGTAGATGGATGGATAGATAAACCAAACATACTACTTACATGTTTTCGAAGTACTTACTTCTGCGGTGCGTCACATGTGACACAAGCCGTTTTTTAAAAATATTTTGTGTACAAAGTCGTTTAAATCAAGACATTTTCTTTTTTAAGAATGCTGCTGACAATCGATAACGCTTTCTTGATTTTGATAGTTGCTGGTACTTGATTAGTTTAATTGTCAATGATTCTTGCTTGCCTGTAGTTGTCAAGACTTTGTTGTTGCTGGTCAATCTGTGCTTAAAACATTGCATTTATTGGAATGAGCTTTGAGGCCTCCCCCTCTTTTACCTCCGATAGTAGTGACTGGGGCTTCACTTCTTTTTCTACCTCTGAGTAGGATAGATTTATCATTATATGTGATGGTTTAGCTTAAATGTGATTGAAAATTATTACATCTTTGTTATCTTTCTGTTCAACTATTGTCCCTCCATAAGAGTGTCTATTTGGTTGGCTTCTAGATAGCATTTGTCATTATGTGCAATAAGAGCCACTTTACTTTTCAGTAAAAATTTCATGAAGTCGTGAGTTCTATATTTCTTCTGCTTTTCTTATAGGTTTCTGATTTTTATTCTAATACTATAATTTTTTCTGTGAATCCCAAAAAGTTCTAAATTAATTTTTCCATTGTACTCATCTTCCATAAGACCTATAATTTTTATTTTTTATTTTTTAGGCATGCTATCGTTTTTCTCACTTGCATAATCGCGTGTATTGAATTAGGCTATTTGTATTAGTGTAAAGAAGCTTAGACTGGTCCCAACATTTCATAAAATTATAGTAAAATCCAAATACTAATATTTAAGACAAGGCCAAGACGCTTAGACACACATACATTGGTGTTCTTATATAAATTTTATGGCACAATAACTGTATGGCTGCAAGTTATTTATTAAAGACATCGCAACAAGGATGGTAACTAGGATGGACTATGATCATCTCAGCACGATACTAATCTCCCTCGTTAATAACAAGCCTTACATATACTCTTTTCCGCTCATTCTCTATTGTTTTCTCACATACTGCATTTTTACATAATTGAAATAACATTTTTGTCAACTTAACTTTGGTATTTGGACGTTATGATCAATTTAAATCTATGTATTGTTATATTTATGGACTTAGTTCGAATTGTAAAACTAGATGAATTTAATTTATGCGTGGACCATAACTTATTTCAGAGCGTCACAATGGATTGCTCATTGGTTTTTATCACACAACGGAGTCACCAATTTTTTTTTGTTTCAGGCTGGGTGGTGCTGCATAATTCACATAAAGAGGTATTTTTTTATGAGTATCGTGAATTTTTCCGGGTTATTGGTTATTTTTGGTTATTCCATGTGTACTTTTAGAATGTTGCCAAAAATTTCGCATCATGATCCATAGCAAAAATATCTAACAGATCAATCTTTTCCATCCACTAAAAAACCACTATGAAGTAAAGATTGAGTCATGACTTAACCGTATTGATTGTTAACGTTGCAAGAATGTACTTTAATGACATTGTAACAGTTTACACATAGTATATTTTTCATTTCTGCTAGACTGATAGCCTTTTTTTATGTACGAATTTTTACTGTACCATTTTGATTGCAGCACTAACTAATTCCACTTTGTATACATTGCTCAACAATTATAAATATGTTGTATCATTTAACAATACTAATATTGTATGTATGGTAGATGTATATACACGTATATTTACTTTTTTGTTTGATAATATAAATTATCTTTGCATATTACAGTATTGCATCCCACGTTAAATCAGGTGTTGTAGAATAATGTGCAAGGTCCAGTTCATCTACTGCAAAACAATTTTTTCGAAAGCTTTCCAATACGTCAACAAAACACAATACGTCTATTTTTAAATATAAATCGGAACATTGTCCTAGCGTTTTGGTATTGAAAACACTCTAAACTTTTTTTACGCGTTTCTAAATTTCATCAGATATATGGGTTTCATATAAGCTGCTGTAAAAATTTTCTTTTGAAGGTACGCTAGAGCTTTCTTGAGTTTGTCGAAACAGGAAACACAATCATGTAAAAACACTCCTTTCCTTTTTTATAAGTTAATATGCTTTACGGTATATTTATAATCGTCTAAAAATTTTATTTGCAACGTGTCGAGCTTCTTTAGATAAAATGACAACTTGTTTTACGAAAAAGTCACGAACCTGAAAAATCATGCAAAGCTTATTATAAAGAAGAGCACTACCTGTCATCTCTTAAAAAAAAAAAAACTTAATACTCTGTATATCAAAAATAAGCATAACTATTTGTCCTCTAACGAGACAAAACAACGCGGTTTGTTTTAAATCTTCTATTTTTCAGAATTCTGTTATTTAAAAAGAGCGTCTAAGTTAATAACCTAGAGAGCTATGGACATTTTATTTTTAATAAAAAATACTAATAACTATTGAACAAGCATCTAAAATCAAAGAACTCAAGGTGTTTATTATCAATACGATCGATTATTAAACGAGATAACGCAGATACTAAATATAAAAAACGAAAAGTCTGAAGAGTTCTACATTGCTTTTTTTCCTTAGAGTGCAGCAAGTTATTCTTTTATTTATCGAAAAGTATCAAGAAGTGCATTGTTCCGATGGAGCGTGGTAAGTTCTGCATTTATTTGATAGAATTTTCGAAATATATTGTATTTTTTGCCTAGAATGCACATTACAACGGGCGCTTTTCACCCTTGGGCTGCACTTAGCACCCACAAACAAAAATGAGTTTTCGTTACGTGAGAACTATCGCCTCTGAGGCTGTTTTACGGCTCAAGAGACCGTAGGATAGCCCTTGTTGAATAATGCTAGTTGAATGTAAATTATTTAATTTACTACATTACATTTTCCTAACTTTTAAATGTGCATATGGTTTTAATGAAAAAAGAAGCCAAATTATTATAAGTTCTTTATTTAATTATAGTTAACTATAAATACCTATAGGTAACCAAATGTATTAAATTGAAAAATATGAATCCTGAGAAGTTTCTCTATTGTAGAAGTAAGATATTATCTTGATTCGCTCACGTAATATAATGTAGGAATTTTTATTGAAGGATTTTTTTGTGAGCACATGACAAATATATTTCTCTAGGATATTATGTATATATTTATTACTACGTTTTGTTCAAGTTTCTTGGACCTCATCAGGCAACTAAAAATTTGCACATGTAGAATAACAAATCAAAAAGATTCCGAGAGATAAGATGCACACATTAAAATTTACCTAATAAAATTATATTAGAATCAAAAGTAAATAGTCAATTATAGTCGACTGAGATTCATGTAAAACAAACGGTTGTCAAACCCTATTGATCGTGTACAAGTACTGTATAGAACAAACGTATGAACGAACGAGCGGATGAATGAAATAAATGATAATACGCGGGCGAGACAACAAGAAATAAAGAGTTCTATTTTAAATACACACAGACAAGACAGTATATTATATCTAGGTGTGCTGAAATGATAGCACACATATGCACGCAGGAAAAAAATCACCGAAATTTTTACCGTAAAAGCATCGGTAATCCCTTGATAATTCGTCATTACGTAAATTTTTACCGCCGTGGTACATGAACTTTTATCATAGTTTACGGTAATTTTTATGGTATCTGTAAAATTTATCTAAAACTCACAGTAATTTTTACCGTGTGGTACAAAATTTTCTCTGAAAGAGCATATAGCTACAGGTTGCAGTTGATTTTTTAAGCCGTCGGTCTCGGGTCGTTTCTTAAACTTCAAATCCATTTACCCACTATCCCTAAAGAAAAATATGGCTTATAACTTAGTAGACAGGGCTATTTTCTTGTCTTATTAATTGTTTCTTGCATTTAACTCAAACATTGTAAAGAGTCTACTGCGTAAGAATTCTCACCCTCTCCAACTATTTGATAAGTTAATAAAACTTTGATGCTTGAAATTTAAAAATAATATCAACAAAAACAACATTAACTACAATAATAATAAAAATTCACATACGTACTACACTTCACAGCTTAATTACAATACATTAACAGTTCCATTCATCAATTAAAAAATATCTTGCAAATTTAATCTTTTGTACAAAAACTATAATTTCACAGCAGTTCCAATAGCATCAAAAAGTTTCAATAAATTTATAAAATTGGGTTTCGACCGGCTCTCAAAAACACATGTGTTGTGTACCAAATAAGTTGTAGCTATTGTCCTGCCGAGTATGTCCGGGAGACAAAAAGAGAATCACAAAAGAGAATGAATGAACATAAACGTGGATCTGACGCTGAACCTGTAACTACCAAGCACATAAAATTTTATAAACATGAGTTTGATTGAAAAGAAAATAAAATTCTTAATAAAGAAGGTTTTTAAAAAAACGCATTTATTCTGAAACGATTCACAAAAATTTCACCAATAATACTATCAATAATCGCGAAGATATCCAAATCTTAGCAAAATACATAACCCAATTTTTTCAAAATTAGGAAATTCAAAATGATATCTATCCGTGCATACCCGCACGCTGAATCACAGAAATTTTGACCGTAAAAGCAATAATAATCTTACGATAATTTGTCATTACGTTAATTTTTACCGCAGTGGTACATAAATTTTTACCGTAGTTTACAGTAGTTTTTATGGTAACTGTAAATTCATCCCAAATTTACTATAATTTTGACTGTACAGCAACGGTAAAATTTTCCCTGAAAGAGCATACAGCTATAGGCAGCAGGGTAACGTTGGCTGGAGAAAAGGGCAAACGAAATTTTGGCTGAGAGAGCGAGATAGAAGTAACATCTGTGTTACAGAAATCGGTGCACAGATAGAAGAAAGTAAGGGTATCTTTTATGAATGGCTTAAAGCAAAAGAGGACTGCACCAAGTTCCCAACAATACGTTAACCATTAATTGTATGAATGCAAATACCTACTTAGGCTTAAAATTTGTAGTTTAGTCCACGCTCAAACAGACAACTCGTCGGGTGCTTGGCCTTTCTCTCTGGTCCACGTAACCCTGCAACCTTAAGCTGCATACTATTCCAGGAAAAACTTGTTAAAAGTGGACGTTGGGGTTAGATGACCTTGTATAGGGAAGTGCAGTGGGAAGAGATCAGGGTCACTCTCGAGTATCTCAAGCCTTCCCTTTAAGTTGAACAACGATGGTGTCACTATTTCTGATGTTGTTGGCGTTGTGGCTCCTTTTGATTCATCGGATTCCAACTCATCTGAGAGGTGCGGCATTTGAGCAGTAATGCGTAGAGGCCTCGATGGGTTGGTCGCCAGGATGACTAGTGAGTGTTTGATGTTTTTTTTTTTACTTCATTTATTATATAACAAATTTACGATATTGCAAGACACCCTCTCTCCTACCCTCGCCGGGGTCTCTTGGACTCGCCTCGGTGATTTTTTCTAGGTCGAGAGGTCTCGGGGTTTTGGAGTGGGGGTAATACTTGGACGACACTCCAGATGAGTGGTTTGGGAGCCTCCACCACTTCCGGGCTCATAGCAGGCGAGGGAGTACTGGGTGGAGGTGGTCTTCGGGGAATAAAGGTGCTCGGCTTTAGCGGGGTGGTCTGTACCCTCTGAGTGGGATCACTTATAGGGTGACCGGTGGAAAGTAGGGCTATACCTTCGAAGAAATCTTCCGGGAACTGGACAGCCACGTCCTGAGTAGCCTTCCTTGGAAGGAACTCTATGGAGGTGACTACTGCATATCCCTAGGTGATACAATCGTCTATTTGTTGGCCCGGGGTCAACTGTCTCCACTTCTGAGTAACAGGAGTAACAGGGGGGGAGGTCATGAGCACCCAGAACCAAAGCTAGGACTTAGAAAGAGGCTTGAAGGAAAAGAAGGTGTAGACAAGTTTCTTGTACTGGTACAGTGATGTTTATTGAATATGTACTTAAAGCAAGTTGCAGTGGCCTAGGAGGTATGCGTTACACGTATTTGCATATCTCGGATCGATATCAATCAGTCGTCACACAGTCCGTCTTATATACTCTACGTCGCTTTCTTACTTGCGATTTTCGCTAAAGACTAGTGGTCGCCACCTGGCGAGCGATAGGTGGTACTATCAAGTACTAGTTGGAAGTCGGAGCTGCGCGCGAAATTTCAAAATTCAAATTTATGTAGAAACGATCTTATTTAAGAAAAATAATTATTTTAATATACAATAATTAATAAAATAATGCCCCGGATGGTAACAAACTTTACCGTTGCCGTACAGTAACAACTGTAGTGAATTTGGAATAAATTTTACAGTACCGTAAAAATTACCGCAAGTTGCGATAAAAATTCAGGTACCACAGTGGTAAAAATTTACGTAATGACAAATTATCAAAGGGTTACCGTTGCTTTTACGGTAAAAAGTTCTGTGATTATCTGTATGTATTTGACATAGAACTCTTTATTTCTTGTTGTACCTCCCGCGCATTATGTCTTATATCGTTCATCCGCTTGTTTATTCGTATGTTAGTTCAGACATAATATTCATATCTGCACGAACAACTTCTTTGATAACAGCTTCAGCACCTCGTTCTATGAGTGGGAAAACTCGTTAAAACACTCTGGCTATAAACGATCCGATACCTCCGTGTCCTCGTTGATAGTGGGGCCCAACGTAAATGCGTCGAACACCTCCACTATTTCCGTTAATTATGGTCACAGTTTCTCCACCACCACCACTACTTTGTGTAATAAAGTAGTCCTCGTAAGGTTCTATGATTTTCAATCGACTAGTTTATATATTCGCGTTGTTATCAGCGTTTTAAAGTCGAATGGAATGCGTCTACCAATTGGGTCCCTTATGTCGATTTCGATGTTGTGAAAGAAGGTACGTAACAATGGTATATACATCGGAGGCGAAAAAATTTTATTATTGACACAGCTGTACGCGTAATCTTAAGGGTCGAATGACGTGGCTTGCAACAATCGCGATTGAACATCGCCTACGATGCATGGTTTGCAGATGTCACTGTAAATCATGAGCATCGACGAAAAAGCATTGGCGAGATTTGCTGGATAAATGGATCTAATTTCGTTATTTTTCAAGAAAATACTTGCTACATTTTCAAAGCCCAAGACCTTACGTAATTTTTCGCATGGTTGTAAGCAATACATGTTCTCACTGTGCGCTGTTTCAGAACATACTCACCTAGCCACTACGTAACCACCTCTTTCCAGACTGAAATTCACGTGATTTCGCGTAGTATAAAAACTGTTGATTTCCTGTATCATTTTTCCGATATTTGCGTATAGACTAGGGCGTATGTAATAATCTGCATGAATCACAGAACGTTCTCTGTGTACATTATTGCGTAGCCGTGGTATGCATTTTGTGATAATTTTTCTTTCGCTATCTTTCACCGCGTGTTGGAACGTCAATGGTAATTAAACCTCTGTCATACCAACATTCCATCGACCTTTCAAACTTATTTGCTGAAGTAATTTGTCACGTGATGTGTAGTAGTATTATTAGGGTATTACTGCATGCTACTGTTGCCAGGCAACGTAAACATAACGTAAAATTTGTCCTTCATTATATATCTTTTAAATAATTGCTCTTCACACAGCAATGAAATTTTTCAGGATACTTCTTCTAGCTGACAAAGTATTGTTTAGAATGTCCATTATCTCGTTTTTTCAATATCTTGTCAACCTTGAAAAAGTTCTCGTCCAATTCCTTTCGCACTCTGCTCAATTTTTTCTCGTAATAGAAACCATCAATGTCTTTGTCAAGAGATACGTACAATTCTAAACAACTCTGTAGTCCATCCACTTTTGTAACCCTTGGCAAAGACACTTCTCGTCTTACTGATATGAACTAAATCTCCAACGTTGTACTTTGTATTTTTATAAATATGTTGCCGTAATGTTGCTTCGTATTTCCACGTACCTGCGCAACATTGTTCACAGTTACGCTGGCTGGTGCCATCTTTATCGACGAATGCTCCGTACGATTGTATGCCACTATGATCCTTGTAAGAACGTCTACTAAGTGACAATGGTTTGTACGTGTAAAGTATCGCCATATTCTTTCTTTAATAGTTCTTATTAAACGTTCAGATATTGCAGCCTTCGTTTGTCGACTACGTGTTACTCTGTATTCAATTTTATTTTCTTGTAAAATGGATAGCATTTCATGGCCTACAAATTCTTTACCTCTATCCGTTTGAAGACACATTGGTGTAAGATCATCATTTCTTGATAAAATATGTTGAAATGCTTTAGCGACGTTTTTCGATGTTTTATTCTAGATAGGCTTCGCCGTAGCTTATTTACTGATGACATCGATGACAATGAGAACATTAGTGTAGCCATCATTATAAGTTTTTAAAGCTCTCAAGTCTATTAAATCAGCTCACTACACGTCGTCAAAGTTACGCACGTTATAGCTTCTTTTGTAAAAACGATTCCTTATGGGTCTATGTAAATTATAAGCATCTTGACTCTCTAGGAAACTAATAACATTCAATCGTAAAATTTTATTTTTTACAGCACTCGCGAGTCTGTTACCATCCACGTATTCAGTTGATCGTGCCGATTTGTAGTAAAGTTTTTGCAAACTATTATGCGTTATTCTTTTTCTTCTTTTTCCTTTTAAGACTTCGATCAAGTGGCTCTCTTGATACGCCTTTCTTCACTTTGGTCATTCTTTCACTCTACTGAAGCCATCTTCGTACTTTTTTGAACGAAGGCACAACTTTATTTAATTTTTTTTTTTCACTTTTCGGTGACGCCGTTAATTCAGTACTACTTTCATCAAGAAAACTCCCACTATTCGACGTACATCTTAGACTCTTATTTGGCGATTTTGATTTATCGTCGTTGTCGTCGATCAGTAATTTTAATAGTCGGGTATTTTCGACACACTCTTGTGTGATGTTTTCCGTACAAAGTACCTCTGCAAACTGATCACGCCCAACCGATGTGTGTTTTTTCCTGTCCCTTAAGGCATCGTTAACCACATTGACCATGTTCCACTAAAGTATGTTAATACCACCTATGATAAAGGTATGTTCATTAGTCCACTTAAAGTTACCAGTAGCGCGTAATCATCGTTCGATAATAACATCTTCTTGACTAAACTTTTTCGGTACATTTTGAATAACCTCGGCATCCTATCTTTCCTCCTCTTACACTACTCTTTGTCCTCGTTGACCTCGTCGTCAGAGGGATCGTTATCTTGTAAGGCCTTGGTGTTCTCCGTGATCAAAAACACGGATAGCAATATATGATAGTATATATAAATATGTACAGGTACTGCATTGCAAGCTACTTCTGCTACAATCATTTTTTTGGACGCTCTATGTTAGTTACTGCATCATCAACACTGTTCCAAGGAGCTGACCCAAGAAAGTAGGTAAGAAACTTTCTCCTTGTTGTACGGTTATTTTTATTTTCTTTGACAACGAATGAAGTTTTGCATTCGCGAGTTTTCTAAGAATATTGGCGTGTCCATGCAAGCGTCTTTTGTACGACGTTTTTTATTTTATCAAGACGCAGTTAGAAAAACGTTTCTTTCGAGAATCTTTAACGTGCACTCTCAAGTATACTTAATTACTTTTGTATCGGCTTTGTGCAACAAAGCCCTCTATTGTTCGGCGTCGAGATGATGAAGAGCTCTTGAAATGGCGACGTATTTTTGATCAAATGGGAAACGTGACCTTGTCGCAATCACAACGATACGGTTGAAACTTTATTTGCCGTGTTGCCTCTTTTCATTTGTTTTTTAGCCATGTACACGTACAGTCACTCGTCACCTGAGAAAATGCAAGTTTGAAATCGACAATTGTCTGGTATATTTTGCTTAAGATCCAAGAAAAGTAGCGTCCCAATACGCTTCTTGCAAGAACGGAGGATTTTTCGCACATACTTGTCTCGAAAGATGTGGTATTAGTACGCGATCACGTAAATTTCTAAAGATGACAATGTATTGCAAGTTCAGCTATATATTGCGCTAGCCCTTACCTTGATAAAATATATAATGCGAAGTAAGTATTGCGCTCAAATTGTTATAATGACTGCCTTTAGTGAATAAGTTGACCATACCACCACTCCTGGATGACTCGCGAATCAAATTGTCAATAAAGACTAGTTTTGGTCCATTTTTGCCTCCCCTATCGCTATTTTGTAATAATCCCTTGTAGAACTCAATATTACACCCGAGATCTTGGTAACCAGACTGCCACTCACCGTAACAAAAATGACCCGCTCGAAACGAATGTTACTCTTACAGTCAATGGGTCGCAAAAACTGCCTGACAATCACGATCGTACACCAACGAGTAGGTCCACTTAGACTGTACGTCCACTGGTGTTGCCATCGAGTATCCATACTATCAAACCAAAATCTTCTAAAAAGCTGAGCTACCGCGTCTGGGGTCTCCGCGCACTGCTCGCGGGACCGCGAGCACTTTCGGAAGGCTAGTGCAGAGTTGGCTTGCTTGATCAATCAGCTCGTTTCATCGGGTCGACTACCGATCGATCTTTTTATGCCACCACCGCTGCCGCCACCGTCCCCGCTGCTCAAACTTACAGTTAGGATTGCCTCCTGAATAAAAGTCTTTCCAAAAATTTTTTTCACTACAGTTACTCGTATTACTACAATTGAGACAATTTTAAGATAGATAATGATTAGATACATCTGTATAACTAATATCGCAGAACATTTTCCCTTGACATTTCGTACTTTTCATGAGTAATACATTGGCCCTGAAGAGGACCGTTATTATTCTTTTATTTATTTTGTATAATATTGTATCTATTTTTTTTCTGGTTGTGAGAAACATTTTGAGAAACCCAAAGAAGAAATTTTGATAACAATCGCTGTGAAGCGTGCATAGTTGGAAAACATGCGAGAGATTCGTTTCCTTTCAGCGATTCAAGATCAACCAAGGTGCTAAAGTTGGTGCACAGTGACTTGTGTGGTCCGATGGAGACTACTTCAATAAACGGAGCAAAGTATATGCTGACTTTCATCGATGATTATAGTAGATACAGTGTGGTGTATTTTTTGAAACAGAAAAGTGAAACAATACATTGTTTTTTGGAGTGAAAAAGGATGACAGAAAATTAGCTCAACGAGCGCATCAAGCGGCGTCGTGCGGACAACGACCTTGTTTACACAAGCAGAGAGATGCAAGATTTTCTCAAAACTTCAGGTATTATTTTTGAGTCTTCGTGACTCTATACAGCCGAACAAAATAGAGTTTCTGAGAGAAAAAATCGCACAATTATTGAAAAAGCGAGAGCGATGTCAAAGGAGGCGCGCTTAAATAATAAATTTTAGGCTGAAGCAGCGTATGCGGCAAATTATATAATCAACAGGTAGTCTACAAGAAGTAGTGAAAAGGGTACCCCCTTTGAACTGTGGTCAGGTAAAAAGCCAAACCTGGCCCATTTACGAATTTTTGGATGTGTTGGAATGGTACACGTACCAAAACAAAACCGGCAAAAATGAGATGACAAATCAATCAGGTCAATTTCTGTCGGTTATAGTGAAAGTCAAAAAGGTTGAAGGCTTTATCAATGTTTAAAAAACAAAGTAATAGTGAGAAGAAATGTTGTTTCTTTTGGGGACAAATTTTTTAATGATTGTCCTCGTGATACAGGATTTATCCCTTTTTTGTCTGATCCTGTTTCTACGCCATCAAGTGTTTCTGTATGAGATGTTGCAGACATAGAGTCTAGCAAAGAAGAAGATGGGAAGGCAAAAGAAGAGGAAGGGAGTGGAAATCACGAGTCTCCTGACGAGCTGTACAATACTGAATCAGACGAAGATGCCGTATTAGGCGATGGTGTGGAAAACGATAAACCAAGAGATGAACAAAATAAGGAGAACATTTGTAGAACACCAAGAAGATCGGAAAGAGTTAGAAAATTATCTTAAAAAATTTAATGACTTCATTTTATACTCGTCAATTTTGGAGCCTGATAAAATGGAGGCAAACGATCTCAAGAAAGCTCTCGAGTCACACCAAAGGGATAAGTAGATTCAAGCCATGCACAGAGAAAATCAAGCCTCAATTAAAAACAACACTTACTTGTTGTGTGATTTGCTTCAAGAAAATAAACGATCAAACTTAAGTGGATGTATAAAATCAAGAGAGATGAGAACGGTAAAATCACAAGCTGCAAAGCTCGCATAGTCGGTCTGGGATTTATGTAGACTTTTAATGAAGATTACAGTGAAACTTTCTCACCGGTTGTCAGATACTTAACTTTTAGGTTCTTACTGGGTCTTGCAGCACATAAAGGATATCAAATTTTTCATCTTGATGTGGAGAGCGCTTTTCAAATGCTGAACTGCAAGAAGAAGTATACGCTCAACAATTCAACCCTTTTGTGAGTGATGATCATCCGAACAAAGTGTTGAAATTAAATAAAGCACTGTATGGCTTGACCAAAGTTCTTGAATGTGGAACGAGAAGTTTACAAAAATTCTTGTAAGTTTGGGTTTTATTCAATGTAAAATTGACCCGTGTATTTACATCTAAAAAGAAAAGAACGTCACTTTGATTCTAGCCCTTTACGTTGATGATCAAATGATTGTCACGAACAGTTCTGATCTCAAGAACAAACTTGTAAAACAATTTGAAAAGTATTTTGTGCTCAAAGATCTTCAAGAAATCAAGTATTTCCTCAACATTAAGTTTGACGTGCAAAAGCTAGCAGGTACGGTCATAATCAGTCAAGAAAACTACATTGATAAAGCCTCGCGAAAATTCAGAATGGAAGAGAGCAACGCAAAGCTTGCCCCTATGCAACTTGAAAATAAAAAGGACAAGCTAGAACACCAGGTAGCTCTAAATTCACCGGATTCGTCGGATTTTCCATTTCAAGCGGCTGTTAGATGTGCATTGTACTTGAGCTAAGTTAGCAGGCCAGATGTTTGTCAGACGGTATGCAGGCTGAGTCGGTATAATCAAAATCCACTCAAGAAACACGTTACAGGGGTCAAACATATATTCAAGTATCTGAAAGGCACAAAGAGTCTGAGTATTTAATTTTAAAAAAACTGAGCCAAATAATTTGTTTGGATATGTTGATGCTGATTGGGTGAGTGACGTCAAAGATCAAAAGTCAGTCACAGGCTATGTGTTTATTTATCATGGAGGACCCATCTCTTGGGCTACCAAGAAGCAATCTAGGGTGTCAATTTCGTTGTGCAAATCAGAATATTCTGCATTATCTTCAGCTGTACAAGAAGCCTTGTGGTTGCGACATTTGATGAGTGAAATCAACCCAAAACTGGTTGCAAAACCGATAGTTTTACTCATGGATAATAAATCAGCATTAAGTCATGCAAACGAGGCAACCTACAGTTCGGATCTTCGTCACGTCGACATCAGACATCATATGATAAGGGATCACATTGATAACAAGGAGATAGTTTTACAGCATGTGTCCACCGAGTTTAATTTTGCAGATTTCCCCACTAAACTTGTTACGCCGAGTAAGCATCGAAAATGTACTGCAGGAATAGAAATAAATTAAGAAGAAATCAAAATAAAAGTGATGAAATAAATATATTTTTTGAGAATTGATTTATTGTAAATATAGAGTTTATAAATAATTTTATTTTAAGTGGGTGTGTTAAGACTAAAATATAGTTACATATGAGCGCACCTTAATGCTTGTTTATGCGATATTCACCTTGTGGTATACTTGGTATATTCCAGTTAGTTAAGTTGTAACACTCAAATACACGCATATACTTATTATCATACTCCTTGTATCCTGTCTACTAAATTATTTTTTCTTAATTTAACATCACATATATTGACTGCCCTTGCCACTGCCGTAGCGGAAGCCTCGTCGAGTGAGGGAGATACTATCATAGGCTCAGATCGGGTGATCCAGGTAAATGATTACGAAAAGTCACTAAAAACAAAAATTTGTTTCTCAAAATGTTTCTCACAACCAGAAAAAAAATAGATACAATATTATACAAAATAAATAAAAGAAGAATAACAGTCCTCATCAGGGCCAATGTATTACTCATGAAAAGTACGAAATTTCAAGGGAAAATATTCTGCGATATTAGTTATATAGATGTATCTAATCATTATCTATCTTACAATTGTCTCAACTGTAGTAATACGACTAATTGTAGTAAAAAAACTTTTTGGAAAGACTTTTATTCAGGAGGCAATCCTAACTCTATTTTGTTCGGCTGTATAGAGTCACGAAGACTCAAAAATAATACCTGAAGTTTTGAGAAAATCTTGCATCTCTCTGCTTGTGTAAACAAGGTCGTTGTCCGCACGACGCCGCTTGATGCGCTCGTTGAGCTAATTTTCTGTCATCCTTTTTCACTCCAAAAAACAATGTATTGTTTCACTTTTCTGTTTCAAAAAATACACCACACTGTATCTACTATAATCATCGATGAAAGTCAGCATATACTTTGCTCCGTTTATTGAAGTAGTCTCCATCGGACCACACAAGTCACTGTGCACCAACTTTAGCACCTTGGTTGATCTTGAATCGCTGAAAGGAAACGAATCTCTCGCATGTTTTCCAACTATGCACGCTTCACAGCGATTGTTATCAAAATTTCTTCTTTGGGTTTCTCAAAATGTTTCTCACAACCAGAAAAAAAATAGATACAATATTATACAAAATAAATAAAAGAATAATAACGGTCCTCTTCAGGGCCAATGTATTACTCATGAAAAGTACGAAATGTCAAGGGAAAATGTTCTGCGATATTAGTTATACAGATGTATCTAATCATTATCTATCTTAAAATTGTCTCAATTGTAGTAATACGAGTAACTGTAGTGAAAAAAATTTTTGGAAAGACTTTTATTCAGGAGGCAATCCTAACTGTAAGTTTGAGCAGCGGGGACGGTGGCGGCAGCGGTGGTGGCATAAAAAGATCGATCGGTAGTCGACCCGATGAAACGAGCTGATTGATCAAGCAAGCCAACTCTGCACTAGCCTTCCGAAAGTGCTCGCGGTCCCGCGAGCAGTGCGCGGAGACCCCAGACGCGGTAGCTCAGCTTTTTAGAAGATTTTGGTTTGATAGTATGGATACTCGATGGCAACACCAGTGGACGTACAGTCTAAGTGGACCTACTCGTTGGTGTACGATCGTGATTGTCAGGCAGTTTTTGCGACCCATTGACTGTAAGAGTAACATTCGTTTCGAGCGGGTCATTTTTGTTACGGTGAGTGGCAGTCTGGTTACCAAGATCTCGGGTGTAATATTGAGTTCTACAAGGGATTATTACAAAATAGCGATAGGGGAGGCAAAAATGGACCAAAACTAGTCTTTATTGACAATTTGATTCGCGAGTCATCCAGGAGTGGTGGTATGGTCAACTTATTCACTAAAGGCAGTCATTATAACAATTTGAGCGCAATACTTACTTCGCATTATATATTTTATCAAGGTAAGGGCTAGCGCAATATATAGCTGAACTTGCAATACATTGTCATCTTTAGAAATTTACGTGATCGCGTACTAATACCACATCTTTCGAGACAAGTATGTCCGAAAAATCCTCCGTTCTTTCGTGATACGATGAGCAGAATCCGTGAGAATAAAAAATGTCTATTATATTTTTCTTTTCAAATTTTCTGTGCAATGTCACAGACAAACCAAGAAGAATGTGGGGTACGAAGGAGCGAGGCCGAATAGCACTAACAATGCTATGAGCGATTGAAGTAACGCGCCTATTTCTATTTTATGTCTGCTCTTTCACATGATCATCTATTAGCAATGTCGTTAAAAAAAAGTTTAAGCTTTCCGGAATCATTTCGTTCATATTTTCTGCTTTTTGCAAAAATTTGTTGCTTGCTGGATAGTTCTCGCTGTCATACAAAACACTTTTCGTGTGTCTTTTTAAAATTTTCGCGGCTTCTTCGAGTATTTTTTTTTCTTTGCCCGCAGAATCTAAATTTTTATTATCAAAATTAATTTTTAAAACGTCACACAACGAAGCTTTCAATAGAATGTAAGTACTTTTGTAATCTTTAGTTTCAATGATGATCATGTCACCGTACTCTTTTTTTAATTTATTTAATCTAAAATAATAAGTGAAACAATACATTGTTTTTTGGAGTGAAAAAGGATGACAGAAAATTAGCTCAACGAGCGCATCAAGCGGCGTCGTGCGGACAACGACCTTGTTTACGTGTCACGACGCAGACAGTCATCATAGGACGACACTGGCTCGGTGCTCACGTCCTTTGCAACGAACAAACCATTCGTTGGACCGTTCACCTAGGATGATTTCGTTTTAACAAAAAATTTAAAGCTGGAAACTACTAGAAAAAAAAAAAAAAAAATTAAACAACTGACAACGTACCTAGATTATTGGTCGGCTGTCGAAAGGGTAAGTGGCTGCGTCAAGCTGCACATCGGCTACCACCACCATAAAGGCGCGGTGACAACCACACCCGATGAGCGTATGAGACGCCAGATTCGAGAATCTGTCAATACTTTCGTAACACCTGGCCGTCAAAGGATAGGTAAGGCATTTTGTCGTAGTCTTGAAAGGTGATAAGAAACGGTACCCCTGAAGAACACCGAACCTCGCAGGTTTCGACGCCACCATAATAGGGGTACCGACGTAAGGGCAGGGGGGCCACGTTGCGGGGCCACCCTGACTCACATAAAGGCCTTGGTATGCCAAAATAGACGTATGGGTCTATAATGAGCCGCGCACCCAACTAAAACAAAGGAATTTTTTAGACTTCAGGACCACAATATCAAATATAACAGCCTTACCAAACCGTGTGTAGGGCAGTGGACGGCTGCGAGACTTGTAGAGGCCTTGGCGACGATGACAATTGCAGGTGAGGGTCGCCCGGTGGTGAGCACCTGCTGGCACACACAAAGATGGATGACCTGCAAAAGAGAGGAATACTTATACGGCAAGTCACGAGAAAATGAAGCGTGCTAGTCAGCACATAAACGGCTACTTACGTGACGGCATTGCGGCTGACCGCAGGCGAGGTTCTCCTCCAGGATGGGACCTGAGAGGACCGCACATAAAGACCCTTCGGGAGACAAAAATTTCACCGGCACACTCAACTTTTCAAAACCGAGTTCTTAAAACTCGGGCAGCTGCACAAAAATTTCGCTCACACTAGCCATGGCGAATAATTCTTTTTCCCGAGGCAAGAGAACGACAAGGAATTGTACAAGGCAAAATCAGTGAGAATACTGACGAGCAAGCAGCAATGTGGAAAGGAAAATCCAGCAGAACCTTTCCTCATACTCTCCCTGCACCCCCCTCCAAAAAAAATACATATATACATACACACACACGAAAGTGAAGTGATGCATACTGTAACAAAAGGAAAAAATATGAAAGGGAAAATAAGTGAAGTATGGGTCCTAGCGTGACATACTGTTCACTACGGGAATGCGTGATCATAAAACCACCTACTCCTCCAAGTTCATCCTTGCCGGGACACGACTGAATTGTAAATTGGCGCGCAACCCTCATAAGGTACAACAAACGAACCAGACATCAACATCACGAAAATTGGCAAAAACGACGCCGTAAACAAATAAACACACATATACCCAACTCGTGACGTGGGAAGAAAATTTTTTTTTTTGAGGGAAACAGAAAATTCTTAACGGACAGCACTAATATATGTTCTACGCTTATATTATATACATACATGGTATAATGAATAAAAGACACCTAAATACAAAGTTAATATCGTATGTAACAATATACCTTGAGTGTACAGACAGAGCCACACTTGTGAATTACCGTAATGATCGAGTGGGTCTTAATACTTGCTTTACGAAAAACATTAGTGAAACATAGTTAAATAATTATATTGGATGGGGATCTATATATGTGCTTATCGCTAGAGAAAAAAAAAAAGTAAACAATAATAAAATAAGAGAAACCAAGAATTTTTTTTGTCTCTCGTTTTTATTTTCTTTTTGCTTTAGTCAAGGATGATTTAAAGGCCTAGGAGCTTAAGATAAATGGGAATGGGAAGAAGAAAAGAAAAAGGGGTAACTATTTTATGTTTTAGGGTTGAAATCACGCTGATAGGAGGACATTCGGGAGAAATAGAGCAAATTAAAAGTAATCTGGGGATACTAGTAGAAAACTTGGGTCCAATTCAGTCTGTTGTATCAACATGGAAATTAATTTGGTACGTAGATTGGGATCGAATGGTACGAGAGACAGAAGCATTTTTAAAAGCAAGCCGGCAAGCGAAGCGGAAATGTAGGGTAACCATAAGAGAGATAAATGTGAGGATCAAGTGGGACGTGCTACTAGCAAAGTCCCAGGGGCACTGCAGAGAATGGAAACGGCATACAGGGTGGTGGTAGGCCAAAAAGCCGATAATAGCCAGATCGGAACGGTGTAGACACTTCAGAAACAAATAACAGAAGCAGATAAGGAAAAAATACTGGAGATGATGAGATCAAACTTAACGCATACGACTGACACTACAAGATACTTAAAGGAACAAATGAGGGTTATAACGTTCAGTGATCACGAGCAGGTTTTTCAGAATATAAAAAAGTTTGAAGACGAAGCAGGGAAGGTTACGGAGGAAGGATTAAAAATGTTTGCAGAACTCATAAACGGATACGACAGAGTATCGGGAATAGTGAAAAAATTTGAAAAATTGACCGAAGGACTCGTAGCTAAATTCGAAACAGCAACGGATATAATATATTTAGCGAGTCGGGGCGTGACACACCTGTCGGAAACAGCGCTGGACGGGATAGCAGAAGCGCAAATATTAGCAGAGCAATTTAGACCGGATCTGAGGTTCCCAAGAGAGACAAATACGACAAAAGAGGAGGTAGCAGAGATATCGAAAGAATTCCTCAGGATATTACCGTTGCCGGTAGAACAAGAAGGATTAAATATGACAAACGTAGTCGCTTATTATAGCCAACGTATGAATACATAGCAGGTAGCACGAGTGAAAAGAGATTCGCACCGGTGGCATGGGAGACAGTGGTACAATGCAAAAAGATGAAAAAAGTAAGCATATGTACAGGAATAGAACCAACACAAGAAGTAGAGGAGAATCACCCTTGTGAGATACGACTTATACTAGGGGAGACTGTAAAGAAACTGGAAGAATGCCCGATAGTGTTAGCCAAATTAAAGGGTACGTACTGGACACGCCTTCACGCGAAGAACCGTCATGCGTTTAGTACTACGGGAGAGGAAAAAGTTCATATACAATGCGATCACACCGAGCACAAAACATTTAAAGTAATGAAGGCAGGAGTGATAGACCTAGCAAAAGATTGCACAGCCCAAAAATCAGAGACGAGATTCGACTCGAGTCAGGAGGAGGGCGAGAATCAGATAGTCAAGTTTGAGGGTTCGAATCTGAATTTGAAAGAAAAAGTGCAGAAAATAAAAGGGATGAAACTAGATGAGATCTTGGAGCAAATAAAAACGGTAGTAGAGGGATGGATTACAGGAGCATGGTCCTGAAGATAGGTTAACAACAGGTACAAAGCTTACAGACATAGTGCAACGTATACATTAATTAGTACAGACAAAAGAGAAAATTTCTGACTGGAAGGAGTATGCGTGGTTAGCGTTGGAGATAGCGTTGAGGGTGGCTGCAGGATCGGTCGGGATTTGAAAATGGGGGGCCCTGATAATACTAAATCTGTCTAGAATGTTTGCAGGAAGAAGAAACAGGAACAACGCCGCAAGGAATAAAAATACAGGGAACCCTATGGCCCTGCAACCGATATTAATTCAAGTACGAGGCGAGTGACAACGGGGAGATCAACTGATGAACAGCAACAAATAATTACCATTTTATATATATATATATATATATATATATATATATACATATATACGTATGTATATACGTTAGCTAAGTCAAACATAGAAACTTCATGCCTAAGCACTATATATATACATATATCACAAAAAAAAACTAGTCTGTAGATACGTAGTTAAGAACGGTTCATATACCTTTCGTTGTTAGGTGATGCGTTAACGCAACAAATAAATACTGGAGAAATAATATGTGTACAACAATAATAACGAAATATGAAAGATTTTTTTCATGTTGTGTAAAAGACGCTGCGTGAAATATAATGAAAATAGTATTGAAGAAAAAAAAAAAAAAATGAAAGTAGTTATCAAATGATTATAAATAAAAGCTAAGACCCACAAGGGCATATATATGAAGTCTTTATGTAAGAGGGAAGAACGCAAACATGAACAATACATGTAATAACACTCTATAAACTTACGAAAAACTAATCAGAACCTGTAAAAGGAGAAGAAACGGGGATGTACATAAAAACACTTCTATGATTTTTTTCTTGTTGTGACTAGTACACATTACAACACGAACAACATAATACGGACACCAATTAAACAATTATACCCGAGTTGGGAAAAAAAAGAACGCCGCTGAGGATGACGACGACGCGGCCTCGGACGTCTCACGTACAGTATGGAACATACTTCGTGGGATGGGCCTCAGTTATTCGGAGAAGGAAGGAGGGCGAGTGTGGGAGGAAAGAGCATAAAAAGATCCGTAGCAGTTGCTGCGGGGAACTAGTTCTATAACGCCGGGACTAGAGAAAGGGTAGTCACACTAAGTGACTCGGGACTGCCAAGCGCCTTCTCTCAAGGAATAGTAATAAAGTGATTGACTTAAGTTAACTGCCGTTTTGTTGTTAAGCACCCTGAACCTCTGGAATTCCACGTAACAAAAGCAGCTTTGTTATAAAAAATGACTGTTTGTAAACACAGCTTTTATTTGTTCTGGAAATATTTGGTTGAAGTGGTTATTTGTTATTAAAAATTGAAAAACATGCTATAGATAGCTTGCCCTGTGTGCGTGCGTATGAACAGATTCATCTCGACTGCCGTGAGAGAAACATCTTTGCTTCTGCTTGCTGGTACATCGTGTTGATTTCTTACGTTAAAGAAATTATTTGTGCTACAGCTTGCGATCAAGAATACGACGAAAATAATCCAGACCAAGTTTTTTGAAAGAGCCTTTTTTGGTTTCGCCTGTGAATCACAAAAAGTTTAAATCTGATCTAGTTGACATTTTTTGTGTGTGAGCTATAACACCTACTTCCAGTGCAAATTTCATCTCTTAATTTTATTGGAACGAAAATCATTGAATTTCAAAAATAAGGCCTAAAATGGCAGTTTTTTGCGATTTGCAAAAAATAGCTGGACCAATTTGAGTCCAACACTACTAATTTTTTTCGTCTCAAAATGGTGCATCTTTTCTGTGCAAAAAAATTTTTATTCAAATTGTTGCTTTTGCTGTCAAGTTTTTTGATGAACCATTACTTGACCATTTTTTTGTCTTTGTTCAATCATGTGCACTGTGGAAGTCAAATTTAAGATGTCTACCTTGATTTTTTCTTGGCAGGTACAAATTTTTTGTCAAAATATAAGGTGACTCTACTTAGTAGGATAGAACTAGCTTTTTGAAAAGAAAATTGCTATTAGCTTGAAAAAAGTCGTCGTGGTAGTTATTCGGTCTGGCAGCGGTTTGCAAAAAGTATACAACCGATGTTCTTGAAATTTAGTGTGGAAGTTAAGGGGCATAATATCTACCTAATATTCATTTTTCAAGTCTTAATATTCAAATGAACGTGAGTTATAGGTTTTTTAAAAAACCATCAAAAAGAGCCCTTTTTGGTGAATTGCAAAAAAAAGGCAGGCCAATTTTATCTCACTAGAGCTCATTTTCTTCGTCTTGAAATTACGCATCTTCTTCAACATTACAATTTTTTTGTCTGACTCTTCAGTTTCTTCCTAGACGTGAAAAACTATTTCTAACCACATTTCCCATATTTTTTGGGCCGTTAGCTGACACAATTTAAAGTCTAAAACTATTAAGATGTGTTCAGAAATCGAATAACTACCACCATAATTTTTTTTTGCGCTAATAGCAATTTTTCAAAATTAACCATGCTTGTTTGCTAATTCTATCCTACCATACTACTTTACCTTGTACTCCGTGCATCTTTATTTCTAAAGAATTTGGGGTGGTATTAAAAGTAAGGTTATTAATAATCAAATTTAATATTAGCAATAAATTAAATAATTGTTAAATGACAGTTGAAGTCATTTCATATCTTAGTCTCCATTGATGGTAAACACGAATTAACTCTAGAAAATATTTGATTTTTTTTGTGAAATATAAAGTATACATTGAAAAAATGGGTAATCTAAAGATAGTTACAGTTTTCTACATTAACAATTAGATAACTTGAATTATCAAGCTAGTTGACCAAACCTATTTAATATGTAGCTATTTTGTTAAAAAAAGCATACTTAATTTAACTATTTCAAATAATTATTCAAGCTTACATTTGTTAATATAATTTGGAGCTCAAGGAATGACATAAGCAATGGGATGACGGACGATTAAAATACAACCTTATTTTTTATTTTTTTAACTATGCCTTTTTCTTGAGTCTGAATAAGAAGTATGTAATATACTATATAATACTTTTTTTTCGAACATAGGCTGAACCTATGCTCCTTTTTTTTCTTGGATGAAAACTTTATTTTATTTGCTTCCTGTTATAAATTATTTTTTTTTTGTTCTGAAACAGAATGCTAGAAAGTTTTTCAATAGTTTGCAGGAGTTGATCCGCTATTTTCTTGAAAAATGAGAATGCATTTATAAAATATTTATGATTAAATATGTTAACAGCATAGAAATACATTTTTCATAATTTTCTTAAAAGCAAAATTTCTAATTACAAATATTTATGCAAGGTGAGCTTACATTATTTGCACTTATTGCTGAAATAACGATCACACACTGGCATTTTAAGATACATACTTACATTGTTCTTTGAAAAAATGGAAAAATCTAATTATATATGAGTGGATATGTATATTGCACTTCTGCGAACTATTGTTTTATTATAAAGTGTGTGGTGTTTATTGGAGAAGTAGAGGTATAGGCCAATAAATAAAGATCTTGGTTGCCTTTATTGTCGAAGAAGATGTGAGTAAGAAAATGATATGAAAATTCAAATGTCGTTGATTTACAAAATAAACGGAAATAAAAAGCAAAATCTGATACAACGAATATTTCAAGCAATAATCGTTTTTACACTTTCTACTGTATCCTTCAAACATAACTTCCAATACGCATCAATATTAGCTAGAAATTACTTCAAAGCAAAAAGCAAAGAAAAGGAAAAAAAACTTAAAATTCAATACAAGTTATGCAAAACTTAATAATCACTTTTTGGAAGGAAAACCATCTATGCTTTTTAATTTTTCTGGAATGATCAGTTCTTTCAATAAGTTACAAAAAAGTAATCAAACAACGAACAAATAATAAATGTAATAGTATCATTTTGGTAAATATGAAATATATTGATAATCCTATAGTAAGTGAGGGATGTATACCAAGCTAATTATTATAACATTAATAAATCTTCTCGTGACTAATTTAATTGATTCGCATAATACAGTGCTTATACATCGAGATCAGACGGTGCAAAATATTCTCAAACGCAGGTAAATTTCATAGAAAAAACGCAAATGAAATATCGAAATTAGAGCACGACACAAGATTCAACGGGTTATTGGCTTCTAAACTAGGTGGTATCACAATGAATAAAGTGTTGTGATCAAATGGAACTTTCTGGTACAAAATACAGCACGTTTACGAAGCCACCTTAAAGAGTTTTACCACCTCTACGACGACGAATCGTCAGAGTTAATTCGCGTGCTTTACTCGACCATCGGAAACCAATCGTCCTTGTTCGAATCCTTGACGAAGTGTTCGAATTTTTCCTTGCCCTCTTCTTTTTATCACGCCACTCCTCTTTATTACTCAAAGCCACCAAAATCGCTAATTGCCTTTGCTGGTCTTCGCGTTTCCTCGCACCTGTTCGTGGCCCTGTACACATACATTTAAGACGCTCTTCCAATATCGGGACCCTGCAAAACATAAATATTTTATTCTAACCTCAGTCATATTTCTAATTTTATTTGGTAATATTTAGACATTTTTTAGAATAATGCAAGGAAATACCAATTTTTTAATAAATTTAATTTATTAGTTGAAATAACAGATTCGTAACCAGTCAAAAGTTTTGAATACACGTGCTGTAAACGTATTTATTTAGTGACATTATTATGATGTTTTATAATGAAGAACAGCCATTTTATTATTGTGAGTCATCGTGAATCATGCTAGTATTCTTCCAAGCTCAAGAAAAAATCATAGTCTTGGTCTGAACTGTAAAAAACGTCATAGTTTTCGTCTGAACTCGAAAAAAGGGTATAGATTTTATCCAAGAATATCTATGACTTTGCAGTTAGCACTCAGAGCTTTAGCAGGTGTCTTTTCAATTCCAAGTATTCGCTGGGTGCAGGCAGTTGGAGGGGATAGGCGAAACGATCTGAACTCCCCTGGTGAGCATTTAGTGCAAAGATTTCCAATTTTTTCAGATTCGCAATTTTTCATTGTCACTAAGCCATTTTTTACCTTACACCCTATCTTATGATAAATTCTGTTACTATTTGAGAAATATATTGTATACCAAAAAGTACAATAATTAAAAAGTGGAAGTGTTATGGATGTATATTTAGGAAAAACAATTTATCCCAAAGCTTAGTATAATATGGAAGATGACCGAGTTATGCCTCCAAAAAGTAGCCAATACGCAACTATTGAGATAAGGGGAACTATAAAACCTTACACTGGGAGCTTTCGCAAGTGTGAATGTACTTTATTTCAAAATTTGGTCAAATTTGAGATGATAATTTTTGACCTGCAGAAATGATTAGATTTATAGCGATAAAGTGATTTCTTACTGTTTGTTACTGTAGTTTAATTTAACACTTAGAATAAATGAAACTTCTTAACATCGGTCATTTTTAATGAATTAACAATAGTCAAATATACTAGTCAAGTCTTTTTAGCTATAGGGACTTATGAACGAACCCAGGGTATATAAATTCTACTAAGAAACATGGTGACCCTAAAGCGCAAACGTAGACCCATTTTTTTAGGAACATGATATACAGTATTGTTAAAAAATGATTGAGATAATTAAATGAAAGATTGTTACCCGAAAGATACAATGGCAAAAAACAGCTAATCTACGCGCACACACACACACACACACACACACACACACACACACACACACATATATATATATGTCCCTGAAAAAAATTGTTTTTCCTAAATATACATCCATAACACTTTCACTGTTTTATTATTGTACTTTTTGGTATACAATATATTTCTCAAAAAGTAACAGAATTTATTATAAGATATAGTGTAAAATAAAGTGTGGGGGTGTGTGTGTATGTAAAGTCATTTATTACTTTAAAAGTACAAATCATCTGGTATATATACTAGTTGTATTAATGAAAATTTGTTATTTGTAATACAATCCTCCATAAAGAATGTAAATATTATGTACGAAAAGTCACGAAATCCATAAAAAACTATTTTCCAATAAAAATAAAACTTATGCAAGTCTGAGGTTATTGTTAGGACGGTTATTACACATACAGCCTTATTATGTCAAATTATATATTGACACCAAATTTCGGCAATGCAAAGAAGTAAGATCCGTAGCTACTATTTAAGTTGAAAATTCAAACAAAGCCTAATGTTTAATTATAAAAATATCTTTAATGTCATATATATATTGTAATGTGTCGTGCCTTCCTCGCCTTGCATTCAGCAGCAAGACATGGCACAGAACCACTACTCGGCAGGACTTGAAGGATGGACGGGTAGTGGGCACTTTTATGTGTACTAATGGATCTCTATTTCCGCATATAAACAGTGCTTTTATTTTGCATCAACCACTATACTCAATACACAAAACAATCATATCACCCAGCTATCCAACATGGTCTAGCCAACACAAACCCAGCCCTGCGGGTGCAGGTTCGGCAGTTGCTGCTCGGTATAGTGCTTTCGTGGTAGGGACGGGATGAAAAGAAACAGGCCTACCGTTCTCACTCCTGTATAGGTGTACGCTGCAGCTCTAGACACGGGCACCGGGAGATCCGTTTGGCAGGCGTCAGCACTCAGATGGCACAATCCTCGATAGTGGTAGCGTGTGGGGGCAATCGCAGCCGGCCCAGTCGTCAACAGGTAGCCGTTGCTCCGCCTCCTATTGTCTCCTGGTACGTAGCACGTCTAACTGGCACTCATACATGCAACCGATGTATCGTCTTTTCGCTTTCGGTAACCTATCAATGTGCGTCACGACGGTAAGCAGACAAGAGCGAGAGTGTCTCTCCTGCCAGCTCGCCGATCGGTGCTGCCTCGGTATCCCAGCCGCCCGTGTGTGTCGGTGTACACCCATACCAACCTCTGCGCACGGTCGAGTGTTGGCCGTTTAGCCCATAGTAAGGATACGTATAGATATCGGGGCCTTGGATCGATTAGGGATCGCATGCAGTGTACCGCCTCTCCTCCTGTCTGCTATTGCTACACGTCTGCTTTTACTGTGACGTTGACTTACCACGGTACAATATATACTAGGAAAGTTACGCCCCCCTGCGCGCTACGAGTGCTAACCCCTTATTTCTAGTTTAAAATTGATTAGTAATATTAAACCGTTTCTAATTTTTTTTATTTTACAATCTTTTCTATAACTTTGACAAATTAATTATTTATTAAAAGCTGGTCTTTGCACGCTCTGCATACCATCACGATTGACGAAAAATTGTGTTAAGTAAATTAAAAATACTATATGTACTATATGTACTATATAAAACGATTCAAACGTAATGTAATTAGATATACAATTGAGACTTTTCACCTCATGAGCTATCTTTATTTAGAAAGTTTTCATTTCTGATTTAAGTTATTTAGACAAAATCTAATGAAATAGAAGAAACGCAAATTAAAGTTATTGTACAGTGGAGGTAAGGTGTCTACAAGCATAAAAAATAACACACATCTCGAAAAAATTCTAACTTTTTTATGAAGGATGGTAGCGAATCCTCTTGTCCCTAACATCAAGTAATCTTGCAAAAGATTATTAGTTACTTTAGGGGGTGTGAAGGGGCTGTGGAGGTAAGTTTTCGATAATAACCCTATGATAAAATATGTTTACAATACATTTTAAGTTGTTGTAGGAAGATGTGAAGGAGGGCTGTGGGATGGGCAAATTACCCCATATCTACCCTTCTTTAATATGTTTTCATAAAAATAGAATTATTATGACGTTTTCTCAAAACATTTTAAGTTTTTGTTCGGGGGTCATAACTCAGGTGCACCGATGGCTAATTAACACTATGCTTGTGTAAAAGAATGCCATGTCTGAGCCTACGGGCGATGATCAATAAAAATAAAAAAATAAAAAATTATAGCTACAAGTTTTTGACTGAGCAGTATTATTATTTTCTGACTCATTAATTTTTGTTAGTTTTGGTCGTTCAATAAACTACAAAATTTTTCATGTGAATCAGCAATAAATTAATAACCATTATCGGAGGATAAATGCGTGGAGTGCGAAAAAAAAAAAAAAAAAACGAAGTTTATAATGATTTTAGCATCTAATCAAACACCTGACACTATTTTGTCTTTCATAATGTTTTAACTTGTTAGAAAAATAAGAAATAAACTTGAAATGACGACTATCGAAATTTTTCCAAAACACCCAAGTGGTAGTGTTAAACTTAGTTTCTCTTTTACTTTTTATTTTACTTTTTTTTTCTGCATGTTAGTTACTTCTATGAAATTTCATTTTTACTATCAGAAACTGAGTAAAAATATACTTTCCAACATGTTCCAAAACCTAACAGAATTTCTGTGTATTGTGTCAAGTAACGTAACGGCACTATATTGACAAGTAAGACAAATGACACCTATAATACCATGTTGTGCCGATGTGGCTTATCAAAATTATCCATGTGGTCTTATTTATTGGTCTGTTCGGATTAACAGTTTATTTGTAATTTCAGTCTGAAAAATTTGCGTATTCATGAGGTCTGAGTGATCCATGAATGAAAAATTTCATATTCTCTCAAGAAAATTTGAATTGAATCACAAGAATGACATAGATATCGATCCTGTATTTCACTTTTTTGACGCGTTAGTTACAAGACACAGTTGTGATACACATGTGCATACAATAAAAAGGTCTACAAAGATAAAGAAAACGAGTATAAGTTGGTGAAAGAGGAGCAATACAAATGGTTAGAGTAGACAAACGTGCTACACTAGGTAAATAGCATCAGGGCACACATAAGTAAGTGTCAATCAGGAAAAAACAGGAACTTGCTACACTTTGACCTTGACAAAGAATTAAAAAATCAGATTAAAAATTTTTCATTCTTGTTTTAAACCGCTACATTAATTTTAATGCATCGGAGCGAAAATTAATGTTAGTAAATTAAAAGCTTAATAAATTAATAAAATAGCTCACATAACCGTGTAAAATAATTATAAAAATTAAATCCTTAAATAGATCAATAACAAAAATTATTTTACTGTATAATACGCGATAATTTCTATTTCAAATCAAAAAATTCGTGTCTAATTTTGTTGAAATATTTCGTACACAGGTAAAAGAAATGTAAATAAAAAGGATGTGGTTCGTAATATAATGTTATGATTTTTATCATTGTAAAGCAGTTTTAAAAATTTAATTTCTAACCCTACAAAATACATAGCTATAAAATTATCTTGACACATAAGTTCATACAACATTAAATTATAAAAGACTAAACAAATTTATTTTTTTAAGCTTTTTTACTAACAATGCATGTTATTTTAGATTTTTTATAGTAAGCCCAAAGGACATAGTTGTTGCCAGTTTATATGACACTGATGACAGGATCGAATGGCTTATGCGCCATGAAAAATTTGAAAAGGCTTTGGAAGCTGTAAGAAATAACATAAACAAAGATTGTAAACATTCTTTGACAGACGTTGGTTATGTCTATCTAGATTACTTGATTGATAATAGAAAGTTTGATGAAGCTGGAAAATTGTGCATAATAGTATGTAAACATAATAAGAAACTTTGGGAAGAGATATTTTATAAATTTGCCAAGGTACATCAGCTGCAGACAATATCAAAATATCTTCCCAGGGGTGATATCTCTTTAGACCCACATATATATGAAATTGTTTTACATGAGTTCTTAAAACTTAATCCTGGGGGTTTTCTACAACTTATCAAAGAATGGTCACCTAATCTTTATACTGTAGCATCTGTCATAAATATGGTCTTAGATTATTTTCTTGAACACACAAACGAGAAACAAAGTATCCTTCTTGAATCGTTAGCTATTTTATACAGCTATGATAATAAGTATGACAAGGCGTTGGCAATGTATCTGAAACTCCGACATAAGGATGTATTTTCTTTGATTCAAAAACATCAGCTTTACCATTCTGTATATGACATGATAGAAGAGCTAATGGATTTAGATGCTGAAAGGGCAGTGCAATTTTTTCTTGAGAAGGAAAGGGTACCATCCGATGTTGTGGTTTGTAAACTCAAAAATAATCAGCGATACTTGCACATGGTAAGTATAAAATTTGCAACATTAAATAACCAAAATTAACTACTTAAAACTATATTTTCAAATTTGATTTATTAGTATTTAGATGCCTTAGATAAAAATGACACAAAAGATTCGAAAAACAAGTACCATGACTTACTTGTCAAATTGTATGCAGAATATTCCAGAGATAAGCTTTTACCTCTTCTAAGACGCTCTGACAACTACCCTATTCAGGAAGCACTGGACATTTGTGGTAGAAGACAGTTTTATCCTGAAATGGTCTACTTGTTGGGGCGGATTGGAAATACTTCTCAAGCACTGCAACTTATGACGCGAGAGCTTAATGACATGAAAAGTGCCATTGAGTTTTGTCAAGAACAAGATGATGAAGAGTTATGGAATGATTTAATTAATTATTCCTTGGAAAAGCCAGGTAATGATGAGCTAATTCTAACGTTGATACTTTTAAATTTTCAACTGTAAAAACTGCAAAAACAATCGGAAATGTATATTTTTATCCACTCAAAATGGTAAATGTAAAACACTGAGCTACCTGTATGATGACGTTTTTAATAATCAGTACAATAAATAAATAAATAATAATTGATTGTGAAGTTTCGTGCAGTTAAAGAAAAAAATATTCATAACGGAGTGTAAATTTTTTTACTTGCAGGACCAACGGTCATTCTATCAACATTTTATTTAAAAATTATGTTAAAGATGATAAATATAATATATAAAATTGAAATAGTAATAAGTCATCATTTATACTAAAGAAATTATGCCGTAATATTTATTTAGCATTTTTGTAATATTGGTGGTAATAACTTTGTATTTTGTGAACATGACTATATTTTAAAATACGATGTAAAAGAGCAAAATTCGGTAACTTAATAAACTCACAACGGGAAAAAGCTATAGCTCTGTATTGTTAAGATAAACAAGCAGTCACCGATCTGACGATAAGGGTCACAGCTGATTTTGTTGAGCTTTGTTATAATGTAGTGACAATTCTTGTTTATAATAATAGTTTTTTACTTTGTTACGTTTTACTACAGTACCTAAATAGGGTTCCAGTATTTTGGCTGGTAGAGCCAAAGTGTCATGATTTTTAATTAAAATACTGATACAGTGACCATGAGTCTAGAAAGTCACGAAAAAAATACATTCTTTTTAAGCTTTTATTTAAAAATAATTTATCAAACATTGTGTTTTTTATAACTACAGAAGCTATTACCTTTCTTCTTCAAAGAGTTGGAACGTATGTCGATCCCCAACTTATTGTTCAAAGGATCGAACCATACTTAAAAATCCCTGGATTGAAAAAAGCTTTAGTGAAAATGATGTGTGATTACAACCTTCAAGTATCAGTTCAAGAAGGCTGTACAAAAATTCTTGCTAATGATTATTTCAATTTGCATAAGAAGTTCGTTAAATGCCATCAGAAAGGAATTTGTATTGATGGTAAGTATGAGTGAATCAATGCTACTATTTTCCCATCGTAGTTGTTTCAATTTCTAAACCTTTTTTTATTGGTAACGAAATATAATTTTTAGATGATCAAATGTGTGGTGCTTGTCATAGAAAATTAATTTTTAGAGGTATGTAAGAAATTTTTAGATACTCACTATCTAGTAATTAGTAGTAAAATTTAATGAAATTTAATGCTGTACTTCTTTATTTCTCTTTTTCGCAGAACCCAAAAACCTGGTTGTGTTTTATTGCAAACATCCTTTTCATGAAGAATGCTTACCTAATCTCCAAATCATAGTAAGTGTATTAAAAGTTGTATGCTCATAACTATAATAGCTGATTGACAAATCTGCCGCCACTTATGATCATAAAAAAAAAAAAAAATTTCCAAGTAGATTATCAATAAATTAAGTACTTATATTAGGAAATATCTAATAGTGAAATAAAATTTTAAACTTTTGGAGTATGAGGCCAATACATGGAGCCTTACAACAGCAAATGAAGTCAAAGTTTTTTTCCATTGGAGAATACAAAACATTTTAATTTTTCAATAAGGATACTTTTCAGAGCATAATGTACTATTATTTTGTATCCATACAATCTTAAATAATCGAATCTTTTTGTGTATTAAAAATAGCTTCGTTGTTTAGTGCCGTTTTAAGCAAGAAATCTCTAAGGAAAAATGCATAGTAAAAATTATCTGCTCGTTTTTGTAATAAATATGAGAAACAATATTTTCTTAGAGCATGAAAGTTAATACTGCTTATTAAAACTAGAACATATGAATCATTTAACGTAGGCTTTATCGAATATGAGATGAAGTAACAAAAATTCTTGTAGGTAGTTTCTATGAGCTTTATTTTAATAATTAACTCTAGTGAGGGTTGAGGTCTAGAGGTGTAGATGTAGGTTTCGTCTCAACTTCTGCTAGTTCTTCTCTTGGCTGCCTTTTCTAATATCTTGCTTGCTTTGTAAGCAATCTTTAGTTATTAATCTACTCCCTTCAGTTATTAGTCTACACTCACGTGATATATTTGGACTGTAATCCTGTCTTCCTTACTGGCGTTTATATTTTATTAGCTTAGATATTTGTTTTAGAAAAATGTTCGTGGTTCTATAACTGTTGTCTATAATTCTTTATTACAAAAAATTACGTTTTATTACTTATCCCTGTTTCTCTGAAGGATTGTCTACGCTGTATTTTCTAAGGTATTTTTGGTGTGTATATTTTTATGTGTATACTTTCGCCTTTTATATAATAAAAGTATACATTTTGCAAAATTATTAGAAGCATTTCAGCACACTGTATTTTTTCTCTTTTTTAATACACACTAACAAATAAATGCAGTGTATTTTATACGGTGGGTTACATTTTTTAATGAATTATTCTGACATGATAGGATTGTGATCCAAATTCATGTGGACGCACTGGCTTGCAGTCAATTATCTCATGGATGGATGTATAATAAGAGTCTTATTGGTAAAAGGTATAAATTATAAAATTATATTGTTTCTGACTTACATTAACGTACAACCGGTTAATTATTAGAAAACATACTTTTTAGAGCATAGTGTACCTATTAATGTTGTTGATTTTGTAAAATGCCTAGTAAATACGTATTCATTGTTCATTTCGTACTGTTATTTTTTTATTTTTTTTTTGTGCACTTAATTTTTTAGTAAAAAAAAGCCAAATTTCTTACAATTGCCGTTTTTTTCTAATTTTGCTTACTTAGGCAAGAAACTCTGTAGTGATTAAAAAATAACAAATGTAGATAACGTGCTATAACAATTTTTTCTGAGTTTAAGAATTGAAGGCCATGATTTTTGTAATAATATCCACGTGTGCATGTATGTGTTGATGTATTTCTATAATTAGTCATATATAAGAATTTCGAACAACCGATTACAATACGATGTAGAGTATAACTTTTTGTTTGAAGATCATTATAACGACTGAAAAAAATTAGGTTTTGCTATTCAGGTTTGAAGTAGAACTTTGAGCGCTAACCAATGAAACAAATGAACGCAGGCTTGAATATGAGTAACGCTTGGCTTTCTTTTATTTTGTTTTGTGCAGGTTTTCGTAAGGGATATAGTAAGAGCTTCCTTACTTCTTTTCTGTGTCAATCTGCTTTCTGTGTGTATGTGTCCTCTTGCATTATATAATTATCTTTACATGAATTTAATTTTTACATAAATGTATTTCTCCCACTGCCAAGAATAACATCTTGGTAACTTTCCAAAAAATAAGGAAAAAATCGCTTATTTTGTCCGTTATTAGAAGCATATAAGATACAACTAAAGCCCTCGTACTACCCCATCATTACTCATAATCCCTACCGCCTCACCACATTTTAAGGAGCCCTCATGCTTCCTTACTAGTCATTCCACAGTAAACATGTAATTTTTACATTTTTTATCTACTTTTCAGTGCTGTTCGAAAATATAATAGATGAAAATCCGTCTTTTATTATCATTAATCCAGTATTAAATGTCTTACACCCCCCTCCCTCAGTAACATTTCACAGATCACCATACTGTTTTTAGAATTCCTGTACCTCTCACACAGAAAGTGGTAATCTCTGTATAAAACTTAAAATGAGAGCTAGATGTAAACGTAGTCTAGAGCTGGATGCAAGCTTAATATAGTAAAATATTTATAGCACGTTACATACATTGGTCATTTTTTTATCACTACAGAGCTTCTTGTATAAGTATGCAATATTCGGAAACAATGGTATTTGTAAAAAATTTAGCCTTTTTTTCACTAAAAATTGTAGGGCAAAAAAAAATATCAAAAGTATTGAAGCCTGAATTTACATGCTAACTTTAAATATGACAAAAATTATGGAAATAATAACACTACTAAGTACACAATAAATACGTATTTACTAGGCATTTTAAAAATGAACAATATCAATTGCTTGTATGTTTTCTAATAATTAACCTATTGTACTTTAACGTAAGTCAGAAATAATGTAATTTTGTAATTCATACATTTTACAAATGAGACCCTTATCATACATTCATCCATGAGATAACTGACTATAAGCCGGTGAGTCAACATAAATTTACATTACAATCCTATCATGTGAAAATAGTTAATCAAGAGATAACTTTTGCGATATATCGCACGACACGATAAGATTTCTTACAGATTTGAAAGAATGTCTTCTTTTTGAAAGATTAATAATGAAAGCTACCGTGTATTGTACAACTGTAATGACTTATATTGTGACTCTAGCTGCGGGAATTCAGTGAACATTCTTGACCGAGCCAGTGATGCCCGGCGGACCCACGGCGACACCTGCGTTAGCAATGTGGACTCGATATCCGCTTTCTTATTTCTAAATCGTCTGCTGGCTAAAGGGCTGATTCGGCTGCAGGTTGGCTCAGGCTGCTCTCGTGCCTGTGCACATACAAGAGCCCGCGACGGCTGGGGGCAAGGCCAATGCTCAGATCCTAGCTTATCGTCCCCTAACCTTGGATGGTCCGTTCGATAAGCTTAAATTCTTAATGGCAGGAGGTGGCACGCACGGAGGTATGCTCTTATAAGAGAGAATCCTTATATTTTAAGAAAAGAACAATACTATAGTTTATTGAAGAGTCAAAATTGCAAAAGGAGGCTTAAGCTTATAACTATGGGGTAGGGGTGGCTAGCAGGATCAGGGGCCGCTGCCTTCTAATGCAGGTCGCTAAAGGCACTTGGCTGGATACGGAGAGAAAGCCGTAGAGCTTGTCGTAGCCTTATAGTAGCCTTAACCTCTCTTTCGCTTACTCTCACTCACATTCGCTTGTACCTGGTCATCGTACAAGCTCTCTCCAGCCTATTCCAAGTGCCATAAGTGAGAGCAGACGACGGCCTACTGCCCGTTGTAGTATTATAGTACTGCATAGCACACCACAGTCACGTTATGATAAATACTAAAAGTAGGTCTATTAAAAGGTCTGTTAGGTCAATAAGTGTGGATGGTGTTTACTACAAAGAATTGTGCAGTAATAGTACAAAATAGTAATATAGATGGATCTAAAACTTTGTTATCTAATGGATTATTTCAACCCTAAGCATTTTATACTTAGAAACCTGAGTACACTCAAGTAAATAGACTTTTGATTGTTTGAAAAACTATTTTAATCCTCAGAATTTAATACAAAGTAATCCAAAACTCTTAAGTGTAGCCACTTTAAATCATAAAACAAATTATCTGCGTCTCGAACAACTAACTCAAAGAACCCTAATACTTGGGATTCTCTTTACTGATAATTTCTAAATACATTATTTTACTCTCTAGAATTTATTATAGAACTATCGAATACTCTTGACTGTACAAACTTTTTTTTATATAATTAATCGTCTAATTAACTCCCATTTTTTGGGATTACGGTATTTCGAGGAATGGGGATAGTAGAAGTTGTCCATGGATGGGGGTTTGCATTCATCCTTAAAATTATTCTGAGATCAAGAAGAGTACAGACGTGATAATCATGAATGTATTTAGCGAGATGGGTACGCATATCCCTAAACGGCGCGAAGCTAGATCATCACAGAGTTAGTGTATTACCGTATTATTATTTTGGGCTTTACATCCCGCCCCTTACTACATACTAAGTATAAGGTTATGTCCGAGATGGCACAAGAATAACATTGAGCACGTAACACTGAAAGAGCACAAACTTGTGAAGTAGCCAACAAAGATGTACTAATACCCGAAGAAAAATGATAAACTTCGCACCTTAGAGTGAGTGGGTCTAGACCACCACTCAGCTGATATGTTATCAACTGGAAATAAAAGTCAAATTCTTGATAGCACACAAAGTGCAATGCTTTCTCTATCAGTGCTTGAAGTCTACTAACGTGATCCAGAAGGTCTCTCTAGGATGGTTGAATCAGAGTCTTATCAGAGGTCTTGAGCTCCCGTTTCTGACTGACTCCCTTGCTTCAAGCTCGAGTTCCCTTTTACTCGCGTTATTTATGCCACTGTACCGCTTTTTTTAGTGTACGTGTTAGATATTATTCGTATTCGCCCACCTTATCTTACATCTCGCTCATAGATTGCATTTATGATTTGTAGGTACACACATGTGCGTGGCCCTACTATTTATAATATGTAAGTAACAAACCAAATATCCTTCAGTGTTTTCACTTCAAATGAATAATTTATTTAATTTTTTCTAAGACATTTAGACAGTAGTAATGTAATATGCTGTATGCACTTTTGATTATAATTAGTTTACTTAAGTTATAGCTAATCAACAACAAATGACTCAATATTGTCTACTCTTTTTAATTAAAAAAAATAATTCAACAATAATCTATGTACTTAGTAATCCTTATAGTTGTCTCTACTGTATGTTGTTGGCGCTGCATATTGACTCTGCAGAGGTTCATAGTCTGTCGTTAGAAGAAATTAGCAATAATCTTCAGTAACCCATTATATCCTCAGCATCTGATCAGCAGTAACATTTCTTTCTCTTCTAACAGTTAAGAATGATAAATTAGTAAGAGATTTATCATTATTTATCAAGGGACTAGAGTGTGGACTACGCAAGGAGGCAGAATCCCAACTAGTGTACGATGTATACTAGTAGGATTTTCCCTTCCTTAGTACTTCGTAAGCTAACCCCCATTAACAGATAATGTTTTAACTATAATTCTTTCTACATAAGATTTTCATTTTTATTTTACCAAGCCTTCATATAATTCATTATTTAGTAAGGAAAATTATTTTTTTCAAAGTGTTGTAAATCTAAACTATATATTTTTTAGTATGTATTATCAGAAAGTTGTATAATTTGTAAAGATGTTTATCATAACAACAGTAATAAATATTGAAGAAAGCTTTTGATCATTAAATAAATGTACAGATAAATAATAGAACAAGTAATGTATATTAATTAAACTTATACTATTATAATCATAAGTATATAAAAGATATTTTTACGGTGTTGTAAGGGCAAGGGGTTTCAGAAATTTCAGAAAATAAACATTACAGTCTTGAAAAATATTTTATCTATTATTTTAAGAGAAGGGCTAGAGGAGTGCTGGAATTCTCTGAGGTCTACTGAAAGACTTTGCTTTTGCTTAGCAGTACTCGGAAAATTTTGTGATAAACTTACCTGTCTACTATCATCAGGTAAGATCTCACCTGAGATCTTAGGTGACTATCGAATGCTTAATACTCACCTGAAATCTCAGCTAAGATTTCTTAAAAAGTATCTTTATTAAAAATGAAATAAAGTTTTCAAAATCTTAGGTGAAGTCTCATCTGATATCTCAGGAAAGAAAGCACCTGAGGTCTCACTTGAGAATTTGAAAAGTTTATTTCATTTTTAAAAAATTGACATAAAACACTTTGAAAGATGTATTTTTCGATGTACCATCCAAATAGTATTACTGATGGGGTATCTTTAAATACTGTACAATTAGTTTTTTAATATTTTTTTAGTAAGGATGTGTTTTAAAAAATGTTACTATTATGATCATAAGCAGGGTTGACCACTTACTTTGTTAATCCAAGAATACCATAATTAGTTAACAACCAAATAACCTAAGTTTTTTTGAGGGGGGAGCTCTGACTATACTCGGAAGATGATTTCTTCCAGGAGTGCTCGAGAATGTTCATAAGAAATTTATCTTACAAACAATTAACCAAGGTTAATGTAAGTGTCTGTAGAAAGGCTTTGTCCAGATTTAGAAGACTACAGCTTTACTCAAAAGTACTTGAAAATGTTCATGTAAAACTAAGCAAACGATCCATATACCTAAATAACGGAGCAGTTACTTTATAATCAAACTATTCTAGTTAATGGGAGGAAGGACAGGGAAATAAAAAAAATTAATCCATTGAAAAAAGCGAAAAATCTAACGAATTTGACGTCATTTTGCAGGAGGACTGAGAAGGGTCGAAAAAGAGTTCATGGGCGGCAGAAACAAAATAGACAGAAGAACTCTGTAGAATTTGTGGCAAAAGACATGCACTTTTCTTAAAAATAAAACATCTCAAAGAAGAGTCGTTAGATCCAAACAATTTTTTTTTTCAAATAGCTGGAAGACTGTAGCTTATGAAAAAGGTACTCTGAATACTTGCCATAATAGCAAATGGTTGCAAAATAGTCCTAATTTAACTTGAAAATGAAATACCGTATAATTGTTGAATAACTTGCTATTTTTTATAAGCAATTTAATGAAACTAAGTACATGTAGCTTCAAAATTGGTCCAAATGCTTCAGGGTTAAAAATAAATTAGGAAAAACAAAACGGTTAATGGTATAAAGTTGAGAAAAATCAATAAATATTACTAGAATAGATTCTGTTCACAGTCTAGAGTAGTTTTAGTATGTGAATTGTTAAAACAAATATTGACTTAAACTATTTGACGTAAAATGTTCTTTCAACTTATCCTAATAGCAAGGTTTTTCAACATAAATTCAAACAGGGTGTTAAAATAATGTAGTATGAATAAAATTACACCGAATATTCGAAGATTCATATACATATACTATATAAGCATTAACCTTCAACGTGCTTCGAGTACCAACCACCATCAGCAAAATATAGGTAATAAATGAAAACCTTCGTTAAAGCATGTCTCGTTTTTTTCTAGCTCAGTTTATTTCTATTTGTCAATGTTTAAGACTTTAAAATTAAATATAACTATTTTTTTACTGATATATAGTTTTCAAAGTTTTTTACGAAGATAGAGGGAAAGAAAATCAAATTCCTCAAAGTTCTAAAAAATTAAAAAAAACAGCTGATATTAGGTGAAAAATTTTGAGTCAAAATATTTATTCAAATCAAAATATTGTCAATAAATGATATACTCACTCTTCATAATGAGTGCACAGAGTTTTAAGTATTAAAATTTTGAATAAATTACCAGACGAAATAAAAACTTATCTCACCATAGATTATGCAACTTATACAATTATTGACATAGTAGACATATTAACATAAATGTTCTCATTGAAATATTAAATTATATTTGTGAAGATTTACCACCTCGCGAGTAAAATTTAAAAATTAGAGAAATAGTTTTTTTTTTTTATATATTATAGTGCTCTACGTCTGGTCCCTTTGATAAGGACACTACTATGCACTGAGAGGGAATTTGTGGTAAAACTCTCCTGATCGGGGATGCCACACTGTGAAAATTAGTAGCGCTGCTGTTCTGTAGTATAGGGCAAAATCCTCGCTGGGCTGGGGCTATTTTCTACCAGATGGGAGTGCCGAGCCACCGAAACCAAGCTGTAGTGGCTCCAAATGACTAGTCGTGCCGCTCCACCACTTTTAGGTGTGATACTCACATAATGTACTGCAGTATATAAATTTAAGTTTTATATAAGCTACATAGAAGTAACCCGATGGATCAATTTTTCACTAAATATCCAGGTTTTAGCCTAGTATATTAATTGAAAAAAAAAATACAATGTACACAGCATTTAAATATGGATTGTAATTGAATAAAATCTTTTTATTTATAGAATAACATTCTTTTTTTTGTTACTGACATAGTCTCATAATTATTATTCTTTACATAAGCTTAATTGAGTAATTAAAGTTTTATACGAATATTTTTTGTAGTGTTAGTTAGGAATCAGAAAAAAAGAAAATTTAAAATAATTTTTTTAAAGGTTATACTATCAACTTTCTCATGTATAATATATTAGTTCATTTTTGTATGCACTCAAGAAACAGGGCTCCTGCTACTGGGAGCTATTTTCTACCAGTCAACTGGGAAAGCTATTACTTGGTTTTCTCCAGCAACTGCTCGCCTAAAGTGGTAGATCTGCTCTACTAAAGCTGTAGTGGGGCGGTGCTACTGTATACAAGAAAGAGTCCCCTCCAATTCCCTCTCAGTGTGGGCACTTAGCACTTAGGAGAAGGAAAGGACAAGGGATAGGAAGGAATCCCATTACTAGAAGAGGGTAGGGGGAAATTAGACAATTTTTGCTGCGAGAAGGTCGCCTTAACCCTCCTCGAGGAGAATTGCGTGGTGAAAAATCACAGAGGTACTTGCCCGAAAAGTCGCACTGGACGGGAATCGAACCACGGTCTCCTGCTTGCCAATCCACGGCCTAGCCGACTGAGCCACAGCGTGCTCTAGAGCAATACTTATGCTGATGAAAAGTTTCAGTCGTGCGAATGATTTGTGTAGTGGCACAAGATTAAAAATTATAAAATGATTTAAATATAGCATCAAAGCTGAAATTAAAACTAAAGAGAAAAGTAAGATAAGATGGAGTCAGCAATTAATTAAAGACGAATTAGGAAATAAATTCTTTCTTTGTTTGGTGTTGTTTATTTTGAAACGTTTCGTTGGCTATCATGCCAACCTCATCAGGCTAAAAATATACATTACATATAATGTATTGTATGATAAGAACTTTCACTACACATGATTACAGGAATGGCGCAGACAACAATTACAAATTAGTGTTTCCCTTATTTTTGCAAGTATCTGAGTTTTACAAAAACATTGAACAGAAAAAATTATCAAATATGTACATATATTTGTACTTATGAAGTATGTACGAAAGGCCAAGGACCGGAGTGATCAGAACAGATGTCACAAGACATACGCAATTTCGAAGGAAAACGGTTACGGGTGATTGAACTTTTGTAGTAATGGAAAATATATATCATTGAGCAAGTGTGTGTCGGCTTTCTTGTTGATGTTGTGTTTATCGCGTTTTGCGTGTATCATTTCTGAAATAAGCCTTTTTTGGTCGTTTGATTCTCTGTCTAGTATTTTTATAGTGTCCCAATTAAAATTATAATTGTTGTGAAGCTGGTGTAAATAAATAACTTATTCTTTATTTTTGTTATGTTTGTGTTCATTCGTTTGAGTTTTCAATGCTCATTTTGTTTCCCCTGCCTATCATATCGAGCAGCTCGGATGCTTGCATTTGAACTTATATACTACGCTTGTTTAGTCCCATTTTTCGGTTCTGTCCCTACCGAATCGTATAATTGCGTTCGATTTTTTACGTATAATCAGGTAGGTATATATTATCAGGTCTGAATATCGCTGGTAATTTATAATAGTTCTTATTTTCATATGGTAAGCCTATTTTTTAACACGAAATCAAGCATGTGCGATTAATTTTATTTTTATTTTTATTTATGTATATTTGCTCTCTTAATCTGCGTTAAATATTTTTATCAATAAACTCTTGTGGGCATCTATTACTCATGAGTAGCTTTTTTACTCCAGTACTGTTCTTCTTTTGATATCGTTTGTTAGATAGTAGTATATAGTTCGATCGATTAGATTTAATACAATATTTCTTTTTAGATTTTTTTGGATGACCCGAAGGGTCATGCAGTAAGTATCCTGTGAACGTAGATTTTTGAAACCAATCGAATTAAAGGTGGTTGTTATTTCTGATAATAGTTAGATCTAAGAAATTGAGTTTTTTATTGTTTTCTATTTTGCACTAGCTTCACAACAATCATAATTTTAATTAGGACACTATTAAAATACTATACAGAGAATCAAACTACTAAAAAAAGCTTGTTTCAGAAATGATACACACAAAACGCAATAAACACAACATCAACAAAAAAGAAGACACACACTTGCTCAATCGTATATACATTTTCCATTATTACAAAAGTTCAATCACCCGTAACCGTTTTCCTTCAAAATTGCGTATGTCTTGTGACATCTGTTCTGATCACTCCGGTCCTTGGCCTTTCGTACGTACATTTCACGGCCCAATCGTTAGTATTTCACTGTTTGCCGACGCGTAAGCACACAATTCTCACAATAAATATATGTACACATTTGATAATTTTTAGTGTACGATGTTCTTGTAAAATTCAGATACTTGCAAATAATAAGGTGAAAACTAATTTACAATAGTTGTTTGCGCCATGTCTGTAATCACGTGTAGTGGAAAAATTCTTATAATGAAATGCATTACATGTAATATGTATTTGTAGCCTGATAAGGTTAGCGTAATAGCCAATGAAATGTTGAAAAATAAACATCATCAAACACAGAAAATAATAATTTATTTTCTAATTTGCCTTCATCTGATTGCTGATTTCATCCTATCTATATTAAGAGGGCGTGGGAGGGAACTGTAGCATTAAACGCAGGGATAACAACTTAAAATTGAAATATCTCACCTTCTTGAGACAAACCAGGAGCACTTAGTTTATATATGTATATGCATATGTACATTCGTATAAGGCCCACTTTCTCATAATATTAACAGATGATCCTAGTCCTATTATTTATTGTACGATAGTTAAATGTTACTGTGGCCAATTAAGTAAATTGTGGCCACTTAACTAAATTTAATTATTTATCATAATGAAAATGAGTTGTAATGTTTATGGCTATATTTACATGACCAACATATATCATTTGAAGAGATTATACTAATTAATGCCAGTAAATGAACTCAAAATTAAATAATAAGTTGGTTGCTTTTGCATTTAAAAACTTGATAAATACGAATTATCTATGATTTTTCATGCATCTCAATTTTGTGTGTACTCGATTCTCTGAACTAAGCAAGTATATCATTACATGGTCATACATATGTATCTTTGCGTAACTAATTTGCATTTTTATTGTAAATACTGAGTTTCTTACTTTAAATTAAATAATGATCCTATATTATGTATTCAAGTGCAGGGCTTGCTCATTCCAATTGAGCATTCTTTCCAAAGCACTTTTACATGGTCATGAGGTCCCCATATCATAGTGTATATTTTATTGTTACTCACTAATTGTGGCCATATAAACATGTAATATTTTTATTTATATTTTACCATGTTTTACTTTAGTAAGTGTTATTTAGAAAATATTTTTTACTATAATATACGTACATCAATATCTCGTATGTGTTCAAATTATATATTTGCTCATTTATTTTGAGTATCCCGTACATTGCATTTTTGTTCAATTTTTCTGTATTTAGTATTGTTCGACATGCTGATTTCTAAATTAAAAATTATGTAAAATGTTGTCTTTGACAGGGTGACCAGGGGGTCTTCGACTGATGTCGCCACTAACAGCATGATAAGTCACCAAAAATCGCCAACACGGGTCGCAGAAATCGCTCACAATATTGCTATAAGTGTTAAACCGCGCGCGTAATTTAAAACCCAACAACTAAGCGAACAATAATGATGATTCATAATATCAATAAGTATAATCAATTTGTTTCTAGAAAATAATACATTTATGACTTTTTTATTTATTTGTTTATTATACTGAATATAAAAAATTTTTACAATCAATTACAAATTATGCATATTACATTTGGTTTACAAAAGTACAAAAGTTATTTTCAAAGTTATCAATAATATTTTCTTCATTAATACCTATGTTATCAAAAGTGTGAGTTTTTTCAATGTTAATTTGTTGATTTGATTTGCATTATAGCATCCAACATAAATACCAGCATTCGATTTTTTTGTTTAGTTTTAGTAGCGGTAAGAACTGAAAATGCTCTCTCAATAACTGCATTACTGGATGGTAAAATAGATAGCTTGATCATATATTCAGATAACTCTCAAAAAACGTACTTTTTTCCTGCGATTTGGAACTCATACAGAGCCGGCCAAAATAAGTTACTGTTTTTAATAGTTATTTCATCGAACACTTTTGTCCAATTTATGGTCAGTAACTTGATGTATTGGTTTTCCACAAGACCCACATCAGATGGCGAAATCAGCGTATGTACTTAGGGTAAATCCTCAAACTTTGGCCTTAACTGATTTAAAAATATTTTCGGCGATACAATTTGTAGATTTTTAAATAAGTTTAAACATGATGGCAATCGATTACATAATTCAATGATCAAAGTTTTTATATATTTGTAAGCTCTTTATTCCACGTCACTTTTTGCTTCCGAAGGTATTTTCAAATCATTTAACGCTGTATAGTAATATCCCATAACTAGCTTTATTCGGTAACAAGAAAGCATGATCGTTGCTTAAATTATTTATAACTAAGTTTATATCGTCAGAAATAAAAGCGGGTTTCATAATTTTGCTAGCTAAAAGAATTATAACATTTTTTAGATCGTCATAAGCTTTGCCAAGATCTACATTTTGGGATTGCAACGATAAGTTAATTTCATTCATTTGATACAAGATCGGTTTAATTATTGTAAGGTATAAATAGTTACGGTAATCTTGTAACATTTCATTCAGAATTCTTAAAGTATAGCATTTTTCAGAGTTAATGACGATAGAAAATTGAGCTTTTAACTCAAAATAATTATTTAATATGACTCGAACCATTTGGAACCTAGCTAGCCACCTAGTATCAGAATTTTTTACAAATTGACTAAACTCTCTTTTATTCTCATCGGATTCAGTTGAATTCAGTGTACTTCACGTCATTTTATAGTTGACTCTTCTTACTGTGCTATTTTTAAACCAATTATAGATCTCGCTTATTTAAGAACTCTATTGATGCAGGAAATTCTTCAGCAGCCGCGGAGGGAGCATTATTAAGAGCATGACATATATAACGAACTAATTGTAAATCTGAGTTGTATTTATCTCTTAAAAGAGTAAAAAAAGAATGGTTCTTCCCACAAAGATTACTGCCACCGTCAGTTCCAATTGCTATTAGTCGATTTAAATTCAAACCTATTTGACTACAATAATCGTCGACAGCTTTAAAAAGTGTGTTAAAATCAGCACGCTCGACCTGAAGTAATCCTACATAATCGGTTATAAAATGTTTTTCGCAATGCTAAAATACTTCATGCATATACACACATATTTACAAACGGAAATATCCGTTAACTCATCAAAAATCAAGGAAAATTCTTTTTCTTTTGTATCACTAATTAGTTCGGATAGCAAACCTGGTGCGATTACGTTTGTTATAAGATTACTGCATTTTGTACGATGCATTTCAAAACTTTCCATGCTAGGGATACAACTCTTCATATCAATACCGAGATGATCCATATATCTTATGCTTGAATGACAAGCAATAAACGTAGCAAATTTGAGATCTCTTGCTTTTTCATCTTTTTTTGACACTGCGCCTTTAAAAATAGTAGTGATACTTTGCTGAGTTTTTGAATCAACTCTCTCCATTGCCTTAATATGAGTCTTGGTACTACCATGTGACTTCAAATCTGTGCAATGAGCGCGGAAAGGCTTGGAACACGCATAACAATAAGCTTGCTTATCATCCTTCGTCTCATGAATGGTATTTAGGCACAGCTATCCTATAAAAAGGATGATAACTTTATATGAAATACGTATATATTTAGACTTATAATGGTAGCAATATATAGAAAAAAAATTGTGAACAATAATAGCTGCAGCAATTTTTACTCGACAGCAGTAAAAAAACTACGCTAAAATTTACCGTTTTCCTAAGGTTCTTTTTCCCATGCAGGTTTATATTTGAACACTCTTATTTTTTTTTCATCCGCAGTTTTTTTTCGTAATGTGCTAAACATTTTATAACTCGTTTGATAGAAAGATACGCACGGGAAACTAAACAAAAATGCACGTCCCAAGAAAAGTCGCTCAAATGAACTTGATAGCTAACCCTTTGACATATGCGGTGAATTTGTATTAAAATACAAATTATGTTAGCCGCGGTCAAAACAAGCAAAAGCTTGCAAACTTAAAGTGCAAAGCTCAAAAAAGTCGATTTCTAATAGTCATCTCCATAAGTAATATGTTTGTTGGTAATTAAAACATTACCCTCAAATTATAAATCTACGTTACCATTAGTAGAAGTCTATCGATACATAATGTTTCTACTATTAACATATTTATGTGTTTGTTTTTATGTAATAAAACATGTTAAAAAAGAAAATTATGTGTCACAAATAGACCGTATATAGAAGTTTTATTCTAGATAAGTAAAGTATACCCTAAAACGCTAATTATTATTTCAAAAATCATCAGAAAATCGCCACTCCCCACATTTAAAAATGAAATAGCCAACAGAAGAGAAAAATCGCTAATTTGGCGATAAATCGCCACACCTGGTCACCCTGTTGTTTTACCGTTATTATATAAATATAAATGATTGCATGCCCAATTTTATAAGTTTTATTAATAAAAGGGTTAACATTCTACCATTAGTGTCAGTATTACGTATTCCTCTCTCAGTACTTTTTAAATTTTTGTACATGAATGATCACTAGTTGCACGTCAGCTTAAAACAGACGCAAGAAAAAATTAAAAGTGGAGGCAGACGTTGCATGCACATACGAGTAAGTATAAGCAACAATATATTCTACATATTTTTTATATAACTTGTGTAATGTGATGTTATATTCCCATTTGAAGGGGTATTTTTTTTTTTTTTTTTTTTTTTGACTAAATCGAACGAGTCAAGACCATTAGCGTAAAAAGTACTAGTATGTAGAGTAATAAAAATATGATTGTCACTTAATAATGCTCACTGCTTATAAAATTGTACTGCTTCAAATCACGGTGGTCATATAGAACCGATGTTTGCAAAGTAAAGGTGTTAGAAATAGGATAAACTAAATTGAAGTTATGAAAAATTTTCGATAGTAAGCTCTAAGAATCTTTTTCTCCAATTGTCGTTATAAAATCTTTTCTACTTTTTGACCTTAAAATTTCACATGATGGTTGCATGCGTAGTTGATCTTTGTGAGCTAGATTGAATTTCTCTGCCGAACGTACCGATATCGGTAAATGAAAAACAATAAAATAATACTGCTTGTCAATTAAAATTGAAAAAAAATGACGTAAAAATTTGACTTCAGAATGACTGCGTGGTCATTATAACGCAAGAAATCTCATTGAAATTAACTTTTCAAGTGTATAACGACAAAAAAATAACTTTTCATTTGTTTAGAGGCATTGTTCTGCGTTGGTAAGCGATTTAATGTTGCCATTGGTTACAGTTCCATTGACCAAAGTGTGGTGCGATATCACTGTTATCATATTTATGACGACAGATTGATTTTGTGCCAAGCTTTCCATTATGCAAGATCATTCTTCTATTTAACCAACTAGTCTACTATTGAGAACTTTTGACGAAAAATTCACATTTCTGAATAGTAAACTGTTATCATTGGCTCATTGTAAGCAGGAACAGCAGCAACGAAAAATTTTTTAAAAGTCAAGAAAATAATAATTATAATAATTGCAACGGCTGGCATTAAAAAATAATATTATGGCATCCTACAGATTCACAAAAGATCTCTTTGACGCTGTCAATGGTTATGTCTCCGAACGAGTTGAGATACTTACGGTCATCATCGCTGGTCGATTTCCCGCTATTCACGTCAGTTGTAGTCGACCCTGCTACTGATGCACTTTCCCGCAGCAATTCTTTACTATTTGCTAAAATGCTGAGCCAAGCATGAAAAGCACGTATCTCACGTTAACAACAACAAAAATAACAACAAGTAGAAAATACATATTATCAGTGAAAAATGCTGGAACAATTAAATGCATTATTAATTTCTGTGTTTAATGCTGTTACTTTCTGGAGCCAGCAACGTTGTTTTGAGTAATGCTTCAGCAGTAGAATTGGATCTGGCATTATGTTACAGATTTATAATACAGTTAACTCTGGGTACTTTGGCAGTGAGCTGAAAGATACGCTGCAGTTCGGTGACGAATGAAGATAGATGACTCCACCAGACTTTGTGGATGTCAAACAAGATACACTGCTGAAAATGTCAATAGTATTTTAAGTTATATTCAGAAACTAGGCAAGAATCACACAACTGCTGTAATGACACGCACTTGATGTATTCTTTCTTGATGGTTGTCGCTTTGAGCTGCCGTAGAAGCTCGAGAATATCTATATCTAGGCACTTACTTGGGATGGTGAGACAGAGCACGTACACTTTCTGGTGGCAAAACCTGTTTTTCTGGCCATCGATCCTTTGTAGGCAGTAAGATTATACTTGCATAATGGTTTCAGTGACGTCCAGTTACAGGTTTTGAATTGCTGCTCACTAGCAATGATGACGCAATGGGCAGCTTTTATCTGAGAACCTGGGCAGATGCTACGTTCCACTTCGTAAGGCTCGAGCGATGGTACGTTTGAACAGTTGAGAATCACGAAAGGAATGACCGGAGCCTGGTACTTTAATTGAATCTTCTTCCGCACGTTGCAGTTTATGTTTTCTTCATCACATCATACTCTTATTCGGATGGCCAGTGTAAATAGTGAATACGTATCATTGTATGTGCTAGCCGAAAGGGTTGGCGTTGCATTTTGCACTAAAAGCCAAAGGTTTGTTGTCAGGCAAATTTGAATTTGCACAATCTCTTATACGTATGGTAAAAAATGTACTTGCTACACTGACAAAGTTTCTAACAAGCATTCATTTTTGGATTCCATGGAGTCACCGATTATCCTTGCTGCAACTTGTCGTTCCATAGGTAGCATATCCATAAAGGCATTGTTTAATACCAAGACAAGTGGACTGTATAAAGGTAATTTATAGGGGAGAGGAAAAGGGCAAATAACTTAAACTCAGTGACTAGTTGAATAAAATTTAATCTATTAACAACTATAATGACAAGACTAAGCAAATACGTCTAAATTGAGTGTATAGCAGCTTGCTCGTATATTACCCAAGCACGGTGTCGCTAAAAGAGATGCGCTCTCAAGACAAGCCATATACAGGCTGATTATATGATCAAGAGGACTTGGCAGCGAATAGAGCAGCGAAAAGTTTACAAAAGATATGTTGAAATGTAGACCAAGAATGTATTATGAATGTAAGGAATTTGTACGTGTGAACTTGAACTGCTACGCTAAGCAGTGAAAGCTCTTATTTACATGGATTTAAAGAATAACAGAACAGCAGATATCGAGTTTTAAGCAGAATAATATGAAAATACGTAATGTGAACGCTTGGTTTTAGTAAAGATATTTATAGCTTATGTTTTCATATTAATTAAGACCTAAATGCAGGTTTAATCCCGAACAGGCATTAACACTGAGACTCAATCCTTTGCTTGGAATAATTAACCGATGCGGAAAATATAAGCGATCACATTCAACGAAAATAATATGCATGAAGCAGTAACGATGAAATTACATGTTTTTTCTAATTTTCGGGTTTCCAATCAAGGATAACAGAGAGAGTAGTGCTGCCTACAGTCATCTAAACTCTGTGCTGAGACCCCTCTTTTATCTTAGTAACTTCTTAAAATACTTTTGCCTAGATATCGGCATATGGTGCCTGAAAAGTTTGCCCAAATGAAGAAAAATTATTTTGGAGAATATAGGCACAAGCGCAACCGATAAATTTTTCAAAGTTGATACCTACGTTTTGGTGAAGAGTGCACTCTAGTTGACAGGCATACGTCTGGAGGAGTTGCATATGTATGATACTCCACTCTATACCAATTGCTAAAAAAAAAAAAAAAAAAAAAAAAAAAAAAAAAAAAAAAAAAAAAAACGACAAAATTAAACTCAACCTATTGTACGTATTAAAAAACATAAATTCACTTACACATACATACATATAACTTGTTCTTTCAACTGCTGTCAAAGATGCACAAGCGAGCCCTTTGTATAGGTTAGCTTTGATAATTCAACTTATAGCACTATTAATGCTACTAACTATAGGTGACAAGTCTCCTGATCTGAAAAATTAAGAGAATCGTGAGGGCAACAGATATGAAATCAAGGGCTCACTGCGGAATCGACTGGCTGGAATACGTTTAGAGTAGCATAGCACTAATGTCACAAAGTTGCGCTGAATTTTTCAGTTCTGTTGAGATATTTCTGCATAAACAAGAGCACAAATGAACCGGAGAACGAGAGCTAGACTGATGCTGAATGCTACTTTTGACACTGTAATTAGCCCAAGAAGATAAGTCGTAAGGATACTGAATGGCAAAGTTGACTCGAGAAATAGACATAGAGGGAGTGAGAGAAGGAACTTGAAAGGTATCTGCTACTAAACGTTCCAATACAGTTCTGTTGACATCGTACATCAATAAATAAATCAGTGTAAAATATTGTGATGTAATTAATTCTAATATAATGTGATGTAATAGTCTCATTTTCAGGCGAAAGTTTTTGATGCTTAAAACATCTTTAAGCGTTCGATTATTGCGTCGTCATCGTGTTTAACCTTTGTTTTTTAACAGATCAGCTGTTACCATGAAAGGACTTGAAAATTTTTTTATTTTGTGAGTTCCATCCCAAATTTAATTAAAACAATTATCCTTTTTCTACAATTTTGTCAATCAAAGCTCTATCCCTTACAAAGCTCTTAACATTTGTTAATTAGATAAGTCATACAAAAAATTTAGGAGATAGGTTAACGAGGTTGACCGGATCCTGTTTTATTGACTTTTCATGACAAAGCAAGATTGTTTTTTTTAGATAGTTTAGAAGATATACGAAAAAGAAAGACCAACTTTTACCTGAGCTTTACTGTTACAGTAAATAAGAAGAAGGGTATTCTTTACAATTTATGTAAATATTCCCTAATGCTACAAGCATTTACATTAATATTAATAATGATTATAGTTTGCACGACCCTGCCTGCCATAGTAATACGTAGAACTTCTAGTACTTTCTTGATTATTATAGTAAGGACGATATCTATACGAACACTGATTCTTGTTCGACTCTTGAATTGCATCTAGCTCTCTCTGTAAAATTCTCTCTTTAGGTGCATGTCGCTCTCTTTCTCTTTTATTTTCTGTCTCTCTTTACCTTTCACGTTCCTTCTCTTTCAGTCTTTACAACTGCTTTTGATAATTGCGGTTTTCCTGTCAATAGAAGATACAATAAAAATAGCCGTTGTGATGAAATAAAAACTATTTGCTAGATAAAAATTAAATAACAAAAAATTTTAGGATAATCTTATATTACTGAATTTTGATTCATCCTGAAAAATTTCAAATTTGGCCTCCAAGAGTACACATTACTCATGCATAGAGCTATTGTTTTTTTTGTAGATTTTTACTGACTGTAATGATTTTGACGGTTTCGAAATTTAAATAGTAAAATGGTTACCTTTTCTAAATATTTGTATTTTAAAAACTACCTCTTGTAAACCTATGTACTTTTCATGATCGCTGAAGATAATTTCATCAGTTGGACATCCACAGTCTCAAAAGTTCTTGCGTCTGCTTTTTATTTTTATATTAAGTAAATTAATGGTGATGAATAAAAATTAAAAAAAAAAAAAAAAAAAGAAGTACGTTGCATGGTTGACGAAATGGTTATGGAATGATGAAGTAAGAGGAGAAATATAAATTTTTCCAATAATTTCAGGATACAGTACGTGCCACATTATATGAGAGGTTATGTTGCACTATTGATCTCTGAGATCAGGGCACAAGGTGTGCGTACTTTCAAACTAATAAAAAAATCTCATTCTTATCTTCGGATAGAAGTAATGCGTCCCTGTCTGATGAATAGTAGCTTCACCTTATGTTCAGTTCCAGTCACTTAGGTGGAGAGAGCGAGACGACAGCAGGTTAAGTGCAGAATTTTCTTCTGTAGACTTCTCTCACTCTTGTTATAGAGTCGTTGAATTTTTCCGTAGTAGGCTCTTTTGCTTCATATATATTTATATACTACAGAAGCACGTATGTGCCATAGCTAGCTAGCTGAAAGTGCGCTACTGTAAAGGGTGAACCAAAACATTTTTCCCCTACAGTAGCGCTCTCTCAGATAGCTGGCTGTGGCACATAGGCGCTTCCGTACTATACAGAGCGTGGCAACGCGCGCCGCACCAAGCTAGTAGGAGATTCGGGAACTATATATATTTAGAGTCTAGTAGCGAGCTTATCAGGACTCGAGGAGGCTGGAGGACGATGATAAGGAGCGTGCAAATGATGAGGCACAATGTAGAGAGATATCCACAGACTTTTATTTATTACAACTGCTAACTATTAGAGAATTTATTAGAATGACTAAACTGTTCCCTCGTTGGTCGAGTAGCTCGACAACGTCGTGCGTACTGTTGTGACGAAAGCCAAATCGGGAGTGAAGAGCGCCAACTGTTCACCACACTAGGTGGCCGCTGCGAAACGCTGACTCCGTGAGTTGAAGCGAAGGTCGAGTGGCAGCACTATGCGGTCAAGCTACCGTGAAGACCTGGCGAGGGATTAGCTGTGGTTTACGTGGGTGCCGAGTAGTTTTTATTTTTGTGGGGGTAGCCCCTTATAACCACTCCCCCTCCAGTGCTGGCTGCGGAAGGTGGGCAGAACGAAAAAGTGACCCGCTTCTTGGCGGCTGAGGGACTGCTGGTGGCGCCAAAAAAACAGTTGGTGCTGGCTGAGCCATGGCGTAGCTGTCGTCCAAGTACGCCGGCTTCAAGGCGTCTGTCGAGACCGTATGGGGCTGACCGTTGTCGTCTATGACGTTAGTACGGTCGTCCACTCGGTGGATAACGTGGTGTGGCCCCGTATAGAAGGGCTAGAGGGGCTTCTTGATGAAGTTGACTCTCTTGGATATGAGAGAGTAGGTTCGGAGGTCCCTGAAAAAGAAAGGTGTCCTCTTCGGAATGTATCTTGGGCTGGTACAGCTTAGATGCTGTTGGCGATGCGTCGAAGTCCCTCTGTGAAGATGGAGGGGCAGGCGTCTAGGTGGCTTGAGATGGTGAAGAAGTCACCAGGCACTTTAAGTGTCGTCCCGTAGAGCATCTCTGGAAGCTCCGAGGATCTTTGTCAGCTCGACGAACAGCGTGGACTCAAACTGAGGGCCTTGGTCCGAGATTATCGTGAGTGGAGTGCCATACAGGCTGATCCACCAGTCGATTAGGGCCCTGGTGACGGTAACGGCCTGCTGGTCAGGCAAGGGAATAGCCTCTGGCCATCTGATAAACCATCTGATAAACATGTCGATAATAGTAAGACAGTATTGAAAGCCCTAGCACAGCGGTAGCTTTATGAGGTCCACGTGAATGTGTTCGAAGCGTTCCCCTGGGATGTTAAAGTCGCCCAGGGCCCAGCGGTTGTGGTGATGGATTTTGGACCGCTGATAGGGTTCGCAGGTACGCGCCCAGAGGTTGATCTCCATTTTCATCCTAGGCCAGACAAATTTGAGGTGATAAGGCGTACTGTAGCCTTGACAGACGAATGGACCAAGTTGTGCAGTACCTCGAAGATGGTACTTCGTAGAGAAGCTGGCAGGTAGGGCCTAACTGAACCTAGCGAAGTATTGCATAGGACGGTAACGTCGATTGGGAGAGGCTACAAGACCAGGCTTGAGTAGCCGAGAATATGTTAAAGCTCGAGGTCTTGACCTTGGGCTGCTGCAATGACCTCTGGAGTGAGGGTGGAGGGCATCGAGACTATGGCCACACGGTAAAACGCATCTGTAATCAGATTGTCTTCGCCTTTGACGTGTGTCAGCCTGGTGTTCAACTGCAGAATGTAGTCGTAGTGGCAAACTTTCCTTGGGGATGATTTGTCGAAGCGCTGGGATGATGCAAAAATCAAAGGCTTGTAGTCAGTGTAGACCGTGAAGTGCCTGCCTTCGATTAACCGTAGCAGATTTTTAATCGTAGCGTAGATTGCCAGAAGCCCGCAATCATAGGCACTGTAGTGCTTCTCCGATTTGGAAAGCTTCCTGGAGAAGAAAGCCAGGGATTTTCAGTGGCTCAGGTCTTCCTGTTGCTCGAGTGCAGTGCCGATGGCAGAGTCTGATGCGTCGGTCCGCAAGGCCAGAGAACGTCGGCCTTCAGGAACGTGTTGGTCGCGGTATTGGCGATGGCTTGTTTGCTGTGAGTAGAGATGAGTTTATTGTGCCATGGTCGGCTTTACCGTATGGAAACAAAGTTTAACAAGGTTTAAATTACAAAAAAAATGATATTATGCAATGAGAGATTATTCGCAGTATTAATAAATTTCTTTATTCGGGCGCAGTTTTGTAAAAAATAATATATAAGTCAGACCTATACATATATTTTGCGCAAATATTTAAAGTACAGATAAATGTATTACGAAGTGCTTTGTACAAGGTAATATTATTCACAGCATAATAGAAAAAAAAGATAAAATGCTCTCTAGATTTTCCCTCTAACTGTGATGAACGTCGTCAAGAGGTCGTAGATAGTTTAATTGATAGATAAGAAGCCACGGAATCCAGCAGAATCTTTATTTATCTCTCTAATCGTAAGAAATTTCGAGAAATTTTCTCTAAAAGTCCGAGATTAGTAGGAAGATTGCTGACTGCAATGCTACGGAGTGTGCCCTCTTTTTTCCACTGGTTTGAGTGCCCCGTCGTGGCCAAGTGCCGAACCAGGTGCATATTTTTTTTTGTTTACGAAGCATGGTAGAGGTGTGCGCCTACAAGGAGAGGAGTGGATTTGCGTGGAAATGTCCATATATGTGTGCAAGGGGGCACTTCTACTATCTAGAATTTATAATACACGCTTTACATTTCTACTTATATTCTTTTATTTGTTACATTTTCTTATAATAAAAAATCCGTCTAATAGACAATTCAATTTTTTTTTGTACATACATATATTTCATTTTAAAAAAAATTCCTATTTTCAAATTCAAATTTGAACGCCGCGCGCGGGGAATGTGCGTCTAGTACGTTAAGAAAACGCTAGAGCGCGGGAAAATCTGCTACTCAAAAGGAAATAACGTTAGCATAAAAGGCACCATTGCGCAATGCAAAGGCAGTTCATCTTCCAGCGAGCCTGGGACGCGGTATATCCGTTGCTCACCCAGACCTGGAACTTTCCCGTGCACCGGTACAATACCGCGACGAGCACGAAGGGAGAGAAAGAGACGAAGTACGAAGGCCGATAGCTGAAAAGTAAGTGTGTACACCACCAACAAGGTAACACTTCCACTAACCGGTACCTACTTGGACTTTCGGTGCTCGACCGCTTTAAGCGTGGAGACGACGCATCCCCAAGAAGTCGAGGCACTAGGGTTAGCGACCACGTTCTTAGGCGAAGTTCCTGGGTTGACGACTTGAGCAGTGCTCAAGACACCCAAGGGCCCTGAGAACGACCTAACCTTACGTGACTTGGTCGGATAGGTAGTTACCTAACACTTACTTTCCGCGGTTGTAATAAAAATTCGCATTAGTCTAACCTAACGTGTTTAAGCAGAGATATTAAGGAGGGAAAATTCAAATTGTCATTTATGTAAAATTCTCTATTAAAAGGGCGGATAAATTTTAAGTAATATATTGTTTTTTATTATTAACGTAAATAATTGCGATCACTCAAATACAATTAATACATGTAAAAATTTAAGATAAAATTTCCTTAGAATCATATGATTGAATAAATATAAGATAATTAAAAATAAATTGATTGTACTTATTTAAGCAAACCTTCCCCTCCACATAAGATTGCGAGTATAGTTTAAGATAAAAACTAGAAAAATAGCTGTTAAGATTTGAAATCGTTTAATAAACTGAGAATATTATCTGGACCCCAAAAAGGGACAGGAATAAAATAAAAAAGATATTAGATTAGAAAAATATTGAATAAGTTGAAAAAGATATTAAATTATTAAATTAATTAAATTAAGGAAATATTCAGGAGAATTCAATAAAGTAATAATCAATAAACAATTGCTGTATATGGTGCAGGAATTAATTGATTATTCAACAGATAAATTTTGAAACTTGATAATAAATATTTTTAAGTATTGTATATAATCGGCAATTTGAGCAATTTCGCTCTTTTACACAGGGCCACGAACCCGCCCTCCGACATATAAACACAATCATTGTTTGTATGTTGGTTCCTAATCTTAAAGTTTCCTCGGTACAGATAATATTCTTAGCCGATTGTTACCACCACAAATTAACCGGGGTTATACTCGAAGAAAGGGAAGTCGTAGGTGCATATTTGGAAGACGCGTGGAAGGGATATACCGAATAAAATATAAAGTATAAAGTAGAATTTATTAAGACAAGTGGTGCGACCACGTATGGCTTCAAAGTTGAGTTACAATATGATATATAATGATTATATTAATAATGACCTGATAATGACGATAATAACATTGTTACAAAAAAAATATTCTGAAGTTTGAAACAAAGATAACAAAATCCAAATTGTAAGATTTGTACATGAAACCCAATCGACACTAATAATCGCAAAATATTCAATATAAAGTTTTAAATTTATAAGGCCTCATCTTATTCTTATGACTTTACGTTACAAGATATCAATATAAATAAAAGTAATAATTGTCTCAAAGTAAGATAAATGACGAATGATAAAAGTGGTGAGCGAAAAAAATTGAGAGGGAGAGAGAGTTACGTATGCAGTCTATGGTAGCGATAAGGGAATCAGTTTCCATAATATAAAAACTAATAGCTATGTAATTATAAATAATGGATAGTGTTTTATAATTTTTGAGATAATGTGCATTCTAATAACCAGTTATGTTTATCAATATTAAGACGAGTAGTAAATAAAAAACCCTTAAATTCCCTAATGTTCGAATGATTGAAGGTTGTCTGATTGATACGGTTTAATAATAAACGTAGATCGCACTGTAAAGCATTTTCTGTAGTCTTAAAAGAATGTGCGCCTACGAGGAGAGGAGCAAAAATGTTGGCTGTACAGCTGTATAGCTGAGCGCACAGCCAAAGCAAGCGATGACACGAGTTTTTCTCTTTTGACTGCAACCAACTATATGCTATTATATTTTTAACTGACTTGCTCTCGCACTTGCTTCAATGTTATCTATCAATCTTATGTAATCAAATCGTGGAAATAAATGCTTATAATTATTTGCATATACTTTTGGTTTCAAATCATTATTTCTTAACTCTCCCGTACTTTTAATACTCCGGAATCCAGTAATGTTTTAAAAAAATATACAGCTTCAATTATTTTTGAAGGTTGTCAGTACAGCGTTAACCACTAATTTATTAATTTAACATATAACTGCTATGAACAGTAGGACAAGCTCCGGAGGATATGTATGAACATATGTGACTTCGAAAAAATATTCTCGTGTCCTTCAGATAGCAAAGATTGATAAGGTTCATGCTGATTTGTGGATCGTTTTGCAATTTAGGGTTTGAATCCACATCATGGCAGATTTTTTTTTTTTAATGAAATTCATCAATTTGTTTTTATTTCTTTTATTTACGATTTGTTAAAAAATATGTACATGTCGTCAACATTTTTTTTCGGATGTATCAAAATAAATATTGTTACTTTGATACTTCTTGTTAGCAAGGCCATTCCATAATTTTATAATTTTAAAATAACTTGTAAGGATTCAAACATAATTTAAGCATTTTGAATTTCCTAAGAAATTATGAACCTCCTATTTACAACAGAAAAATGCCGGAGGCAGAAGTCTAAATTAGAGTACAATCATCAGCGACTGTCTACTGCCATTTACTAAAAGTTGAAATTTTAATCAGTAAATTTTAATAAGCGAAGTAGAATAGAATAGAGTAGAATAGTTTTGTTAAAAGTTTAAAATTGCAAATCTTTAATAAAGTGTTCTACGACTATTCTATTTTAGACTGCCAGAAGAGTAATAATGAATGAAACAGTTCTATTAATAGGTAATTAAAATTTTTTGGCAAGATTCTGAGACGAAATATTTTTTTAAATACTGTAGTTTTTTTATTTCAAAAAAATGTTAAAAACCTTTAGCATGAGTATTATAATAAAGATATTTTTATGCTGCAGGTTATAAAGGAAGCTTGATAATTTATATTGAAAGCAGGAAAAGCATCGTTATACTTTTAACAATGATACCATCGGGTCAGTGCAAGAAAGAGTCTTTTCAGAGAAAAAGTCAGGAAAGACTTTTTAAATTTTCCTAATAAAAGCCTTTTTAGATTTTCGGGCAGAAGAGAATCTTTTAACTAAAAGAAATTGCTTTTTATACAGAGGTACACTAAGGTGTGTACTAAGCCGGCTTTAATCGGTACAACAAGGAAGACTGAGCCTGACGAGGTTGGTGTTAAGCTCAACGAAACGTTGCTTATGATTGTTCATCGACATTTTGGGGTTTTTATTTGCTCCTCACCCAGCTCTTGGTTGATCATGTACCTGTGTACAAATCCACACGTTTATTTTATACTGAAGAGTGAAACGAAAAGTTGAACCAAAAGACATAAAAGGCTTTTTAACCAATTTTCTCACTTCTATTTTAAAGTGGGCATGAATAAGTTTATACAGATCAATTACTTAAGCATAAGTTTATAAGATTATTGCCAATCACTAGGTATCACCAGGTGCTTATTGGCCAATGATTAAATTAATCGAGTAATAATTAATAACACAAGCGCTAATCACTAGGTACTGTGGATCGCTTACTGACCAATAATCACATTAATAAGGTGGCTAGTAAGTACCCCATGTTGTTTGGTGATAAGCGCTTCTGTTATCAACTAATGCTTTATTAATCATTAAGATGTTCAGTAAGTGCTCCATTAGACCTAGTGATTTACAATAATATTATGATTCAATGATTTATTTATATATATATACTAGCAGCCCCCCGTCTCGGCTTCGCCCGAGACTTACTAAATAAAACACCGTAGTGTATTGACATGTAATGTGAAACATTTTCAGTTAGAAATTTTACACATATTCCTGATACATCTCAGAACTAAAATCTTCTTATTAAAAACATATTTTTTCGGAATCCATATAGTTTATTTGGTTAAATAATGAGGTGTAAAAATTCAAAAAAATTATTATGCTGAAAAGTACCGTGCGTTCTTTATGCCATAAAATAATCGGTGGCTATAAGAAGCCGTTGATTTACAGTTTCTCCCGTGTAATTCACGAAAACGGCTATTTTTTAAAGCTGTTAAGATTTTAAACCCCCAAAAAATTTATATTAGAAAAAAATTTTTTCTCTCATATCTCACAACTTTATTACCAGAGCAACAAAGTCCTGGACCTTAAACCCTACATTTTTATTGCCACAAACACACAAATACATTTTCTACTCATTAAAAAATCTGAAGTAGGATCTTTAAAGATTTCAGAGATTGCTGTGAGGGTACAATGAAAAGCTGATCTCTCACGTAATGGACTCTTTAGTTGTCGATTTTGACGCTGCTGTTTCAATCTCGATAAATTTTCTGCGTCAGTTTCTTGACGCCTCAAATTGTATTCATTAGATACATTTGAAGTTTTCTTTCCAATATACCCTTTTGCGACTATTGGCATGCTTACGACTTTTATGACCCCTAAAGGCTATTTTCAGTCAACTTTGTTAATTTTAATACATTTGTTGGCAAGGTAGTTCGACGTCCGATGGTCCTAAAAAAGACCGGTGAGCTTCTTAAGTTAACTCTTTCTTGACTGCAGTTAACAGCAATTGTGACTGCCTGGATACCTCAGGGTGATCTTCTCTGGCTTACTGTTGAAGACCCAGACTGATTGGGAGAAAAATTACAAAGTCCGAAGCTTTGGGGCTAGTTGTAGTGCTCTTTCCCAACGTCTCCCGGTATAACGTTGAAAACGTTGGTGTCTAAAGCACCTTTTTTATTTGCAGATTCAGTTGTTTTGGTGAATTTAGATGGGGAGATTGATTAGTGATACTTGTCCAGTGGAGGCTGTCCCGTTGGCTCAAGTTTTTTTTTCCTTCATAGCTATTATAGGTTTGCCCAACGCAGACCTTGGAGAGGATCAGTGATTCCTGGTTAAATGCTTAGAGTCAAGAGGTTAATATAGAGTCGTCGGTCACCGGGTTTTCCAGCCTTGCGAAGAACAACTCCGCAGGTGACGTCTGCTAGTGAATGGCTGACTTGGTTTAATAGGGCCCGTCTTTAGTTAATACAGTCTTTTAGTCGACGAATCGCTTCCGGAAATGGTAATAAAAATGTATTTGTTGGCAAGGTAGTTTACGCCCTAAAAAGCGCCAGTGGTGTAACTTCCAGGCTATTCTTTATTATTATTCCTGATGATGAAGAGCTGGCGGTAAGCGCGTTGGGGGCGCGACGACGAAAAAGGTAGCCGTTGTGGCTTGCCCGTGTCCCTCAGGAGCCGTACTATATAACTCTTTCCGCTTCGTGGGCCTATGTTTTAACATAGGCCCGCAAAGCGAAGAAAAGTTATATGGTACGGACCCAGAGCTGTTTTTCCCTGGCTTACATTTGTAGTGAAAAATTCTCTAACTACTCCAGGTGGGATTGCCACACAATTCTGAAGAGTTGATGTAGATTGTGCTCTGGCTAGATATATCTCCTGGTAATTCTGGCAAAGACGGCATCGATTGGAATTAATTTTTTTTTTTTGATCGCACTCGTCGAGATTCAGGGTGAAGAGACACCTAGGTAACTTCCCCTTTATAGAAGAGTGTCGTCCGTAACCGGGATGCCCAGCTGCAGGACTATCACCAGCATTCTCTATACAGCTTGTTGAGCTGCCGAAGCTCGACTATACCACTATCGATACGCTCCGGCCTATTATAACCACACTTATTTAATTATGTTTCAGGTAGCTTCGATTTTATGTCGACGCCACCTAGCGGATTTTACTGAACTAAAGTGGAAAGCTGGCGTATTTTTGCAAAACTTTGAGCTCATTTATTGCTATTGTTATTAAATTTTTTAGGATAAAAACTATACTAAAACCATCTAGGAAGTATCATGAATCAGTGTGCAAAATTTCAGCAAAATCGGTTCAGTAGTTTTCGCGGTTAGCGATTACAACGGTTTTAGCGACTTTGCTTTATATATTAGTAAGATATATATATATATATATATATATATATATATATATATATACGTAAATGTAGACTTCAAATTGGAGGAATAAAAATTGAAGGCTCTTTCTTATATTCGGTTTGAACAGGCTCTTATATGCCTTTTACTCTGGAAATACTCTTTATTATGCTAACAAAGTGACTCAGGAATTATAAGAACTAAAAAAAGTTGTTAACTGCAAATTAATGTATTAATAAAAAACGAGCTTGGGTCTATTTTTGCTCGTGAGAGCTCCCATTAAGAGTTTAAATAGTATCAAAAAATACATTTGTAATGAAATTAAAAAAAAAAAATTTGCCATGATGTAGATTCGAACCCTAAATTGCAAAACGATCCACAAATTGGCAAACGATCTACAAATTGGCCTTTTCTATCATAGCTATCTAAAGGACACGAGGTTTTTCTTTCAAAGTCACATATGTTCAAAGATATCCTTCAAAACTTATCCTACAGTTCACAGTAGTTATGATGTCTAAAATTAATAAATTAGTGGTTATAGTAGTACTAACAACCTTAAAAAATAGTTTAAGCTGTATATTTTTTAAAAACACTAACGGATTAGGGAATGTTAAAAGTACGGGAGAATTTAAAAATAATGCATTGAAATCAGAAATCCGTGCACATAATTATGAGCATTTAGTTCCACGATTTATTTAAATAAGATTCATAGATAACATTGAAGCAAGAGCGAGAGCAAGTCAGTTAAATACACAATAGCATATACTCGATTGCAGTCAAAAGAGAAAAACTCGTGTCGTCGCTTGCTTTGGCTGTGCGCTCAGCTATACAGCTAAATTGCCAACATTTCCCACTCCTCTCTTCGTAGGCGCATATTCGGTATACCCCTTCCACGCGTCACCAAAATATGCGCCTATAAGAATATTTCTACGCGAATCTGCCCCTCTCTTCGTAGGCGCATACCCCTACCATGCTTCTCAAATAAAAAAAAAAATATGCACCTGGTGTCGCACTTGGCCACTACCAGTGGAAAAAAGTGGATACAGTCCGTAGCATTGCAGTCAGAAATTTCCCTACTAATCTTCATAAAAATTCAAACATTATACACAACCTCTTATTGAGCAACTTAAATATATCTTAATTTTTTAACCATTATGTAGGAGTTATATATCAGGATAGTAACCGTTTGAAAAAAAAAAAATCTCAGCTTTTAGATGGTATCTTGCAAAATATAGGTAACCCTGAAAACATTCGAGATATTTCGTAAAGTATTCATTAAGTCGTTGTATTCTAGTTGCATTAGCATACAGTTTTTACAGTTACACACATACATAAATAATAGTGCTCGCATACTTGCAGCAGTAATACCAACTGACACAATTATTTTGGGTTAGTACCAGTGCTCGCTGGAGACCCTTTAAAAGACTCAAAGATGTGACTCCCTCTCACAGTTCTGAAATGGAAAGTACATTAATATCATATTCGTGCAAGAACCATCCGATCACCTACATATGGGGGCCAATAGAATTATTATTAATATGGGCAATGCGCAGATGACCTTTAGGCACATTGTTAGAAACAGACAACGCCCGCTCATATAGTCATTTCAATTTGTATGATATCTCTAATAGTCATACATCTCTAGTAATCATAGATCCGACTCACAGGTCACCTCCAATACACTCGCTCTGGCATCATTTCGCACGAGAATCTGATCCTCATGTGACAAGACTTATATCACCTTTCCTTCGCGACATCTTTCACCCTGTGTTTGTAAGCTGGACATGACAGCATCTCATAGAGCTCGACAGTCGAGCTTCTATTCGAGTCTGGAAAAAGATTAATGAAATTTAATTCTCCATTAGACAGTTTTGTATTTAATATAAAATTGCGTGGTGGGTTGATTGTAGCAACACCCAAAAATTTCTGTGGGTCAGGAGCTCTTCCGGTTCAATCGCAGACTCAGCGTCTCCCCCACCCCTAGCTCTCTCAACGACAATCGTCTGCAGAGACGGTATAATCTAGGTACGTTACCTGCTCCTTGCAGGGAGTGTACTTCTCGGGGCTTCTACAGATCTTGGCCATGAGGAGAACTTCAAAGAACTAACGAATGTGCTGGAGGTGTTCAGGTCCAGCAGACTGTTGAATTCCTCCTTGATAGCTAACAGTCGATAGCTGGTGGGTTGTTGAGACCGCTTGAAGACTAGACGCCCAGTCGTCTGGATCTGATGATGAATCGGTAGATCGGGCAGTTCGGCTGCTGAGGCATCGGTGCGGGTGATGTCGCTGAACTCCTGGAGCAGGCTGCCGTAGGGTTGGCCTGTGTCATCAGGAAGCTTACCGATTACGTCGACGATGGCGACGCTGTGGACCGGAACAAAAGCGATCGTGCCCTTAGAGAAAAGGACTGTCACGGCGCACCGTAGGTGGAAATCTGCGAGGCGCTCGCTACAGACAGAGTGAGTGGCTGGCGTTGCAAGTTCCTCTGCAGAGCAGTCCTAGGAAGAAGAAAAAAGACCAATTCGGAGTCCACAAGGAACCTGATGTTTGACATTCGATTGGAGATGTGCAGGCGGTTTTCGTTTGGTGCTAGGCCTTCCTCCATTGCCTGGATTGTGGCAGGCACTAAAGGTTTTCCTGATTGGTCGAGTTGCCAGGGATTTCCCGGGAGGCCGTTGGAAACGTGCAGGGTGACTGGCTGATCCAGGCCTGGTACCAGTACCAGTCGGCTCGTGATCAGGCGTGGTGGAGCGAGCTCGCCCTTGGCTGGATGATCGCGTGCACGACTGTCCTCGCTGCTGCTGCTGTTGGAGCTGCGGTTGCAGGCCGAGGTTCGCCGTGGCCTGGAGATTTTGCTGCGTGAGCGCTGCCAGCTGCGCTACAGAAAGGTGGAGTGACGTCACGTCCCAGGCGAGCATCTTCACGAATAATGAACCCCCGGAAGACCAGGCTGTGGAGGCGACAATGACTAGAAACCCGTGGTGACGACGGCGGGGTACGAGGAGACCAGCTTATAGGTGAGGGCAGCCTGCTCATCCAGGTCCTTCAGAACCTTCAACATCCTGCTCACGTGAGGTGGAAGTAGGGCGAGCTACTTTACCCGAATTGCATCATCGGAGAGAGCTTCTTCTGCCTGCGACTTCATGTGACGGAGAAGGTGAGAAGATTTCCTGTCACCGAGCTCCACTTCCTTCAGGAGCTTATGGATTTGTCGGTCTATTGAGTTGGTGAGGTGACTGAGAATCGCTTTTTTTAAGTTCTCATAGTTACCGACTTCTAGTGGATTAAGTATGATGTCCTGGACTTTTTGGACGATGTCCAGGTCCAAGGCAACGACTACTAGGTCGTACTTGGTGCTGTTGGAGCGGATACAGTGGATGTTGAAGGACAACTCGATCTACTTAAACCACAGGCATTGGTTGGCTTTCTAGAACCTGGGAAGTTTGCATTGCGAGACCTCCGTGATCTCTACACCGCCACTGTTGCTGTTGTTGGAGTTCCCTCCGTCCGCGGCGTTGGTCGGGTCATCTCTGCTCGATGTCGTTGAGCGACTTTTAACCGTGACAAGCTGTCGCGATGGCAGCAGGTGTGGGCGAATCCGAAGTTACCCTACGAAAGTGGAAGGAAAAGCACTGTTGCACACTGGATCACGTGAAACAGAAAGTATGTACATTACGCCAGGTCCAAGTCACCTCTGTCACGTCTTTCTCTCTGTACACTTGGCGTGCTCGAGAGACGAAAGAAAGAAAAAAAAAAAAAGAGACACGCACTTGCGAGAAAAAATAGTGAACTTGTTGCAATACGCGAGCGTCGGTAGTAACCGGCGTCATATTTGCACGTGAGTGAGAGAGAGAAAGATCGATGCGCTCTTGAGAGTAAAAACTGAGGCGTGAATGTACTTTGCAGCACCGCGTGGGATAACCTCTCTTTTCCACATACGACACAGCACTCACTTTCACGCACTTTGTGCCGAAGATTTCTGGGTTTCGTTGAATCTGTCGCCATCGAGAGACTCCGAATTCGCAAGGAAAGTTCAAGTTGGGGTCACCACTTTGGAGTCTAGCGGTGAGCTTATCAGGGCTCGAGAATGCCAGAGGTCGATGATCAGGAGCGTGCAAACAATGAACCATAATGTTGAGAGATACCCACAAACTTTTATTTATTACAACCGTAAATTATAAGAGAATTTATTAAAATGACTAAAGTGTCCGCTTGTTGGTCGCGTAGCTTGACAACTTAGCGCGTGCTATTGTGATGAGAGCTGAATCGGGACTAAAGATGCTCTTCTTCAGAAGAGCTCTAACTGTTCGCCACACTAGGTGGCCGTTGCGAGACGCTGACTCCGCGAGTTGGCGTGGAGGTTGAGTGGCAGCACTGTGCGGTCAAGCTGCCGCAAAGACCTGGTGAGCGAAGAGCTGTTATTTGCGTGGGCGTCGAGCAGTTTTTAGTTTCGTGGAGGTAGCCCCTACATACACGAAAGCTGAAAATACATAGAGACCAGTCGTTGAACCTTTAAAATGGAAAAATCCTATCCAGTGATGCTTCTTCGATGTTTAGTAAATTAGACCCGTAGAAGATGATAAAATGTAACAGTAGCAACAAAAAAGGACATTGTCATACTAAACAACACGCCTACAAGTTTATTGTGCCTGTATCTCGTCAGCAGTAATAGACACGCCAAAAATATAAAAACATCTGCGTGTGGGGCACAAAATTTGCTATTGATGAAGCACTTTTGCAACATTTCGTCACACACAAATTCTTGAGAGAAAAAATTGCGAAGACGATTTTGGCCTTTACTGTAAGAATGACTCAGATAATGTTAGATATGTCTCCTCGAAATCACTTCTCTCCCACCATGGCTCAGTCAATTTTCTTAACCCCTCCAACGACATCCACATAGTGAATATTCTGAAGCTCCCCGAGATCCAAGATACTATTAGATCAATCAGATGCCGGGACTTTGGCTTGCTGGACTGCTAAGTACAGGCTATTGAATTCTGTTCAGTAGATATCAGTGTACACATATATACTCTCACATGTTTATTTGTTCCCTAATAGCGAGCCGCAAGCTTCAGAACTGCGTTATGACCTATAAGTTTCTATAAGCAGTACGAACTGAGAAAGTTGATGTTGAAAACAGTTAATCCACTTACACATAATGGATCCAGCATTAATATCACCAAATACAATATATTGATCGATTTTTGTGGCTTTAATTATATAAAGAGGCTAAGCTGAAGTATAAAGCTAACAGATTGTCAGGTGTGCCTCGCAAAAGTATTTGGTAAATCGTCAACGTGTTTTTTCAATCGATCGGTCAAGTAATTTTTCGGTATGTTCGTATTTAGTATTCCTATTTATAAGTTCCCCCACTATCGCTGCGTTTCCGCGTCTTTGGTATATAATATAAATAGGCTTACTCAATATACTTGGGATCACTCGACTGATCTACTAGAGAACTAATTTGTCTCTCAAGGAACACTTTTGCGAAACAAAATTTTTTTATAATCTGTTCGCTTTAGACTTCAGCTAGGCCTCCTTATATAATTCAAGGCACAAAAATCGCTAAAATCTCAGTATGTGGTTACCGAAATGCAGCATTTATACTTTGCAGGCTGATCAGCTGTTGAAGTGCGACAGGTTGTGCATATATTTACATAGTGTTTTAAAACCAAAACTATTTTCTTAATGCAAATCCATGCATATTCCAACAACTCTATGAGCTTTCTCATGTTTGTATTTTATTTTCATGGTTCTATTGTACATGTGAGTAATTTTGTAAGTATAGTCAAAGATTCAGTCGTTTACGTCAGAGCCCATGTTAAAACTAAATATTTGGCATTTTCAATGATGGATGGTGAGATATATCATTCTTATCATAGGTAATATTCTGCTCTTTAAAAAATGTGTTTTCGAGTTTATTAACTTCTATGACCGGAAATCAACCATGTTATCTAATTATTTTACAACATTTCTTGATTAAATCGGATGTATTGGAGCACCTCAGTTTCTCTACTCTTTCTCACTGAAACTTATAAACCTTTTTAAATCCAAATTACTTTTATTGATATTACAAACAGTTATTTTTAACTTATTTGCTCTTGACTATTCCGAACTAATCATGCAACGATCTTTATCATATTTTATTCTATAACTAGTTTTCTGTCACTTAAGGATTAATCTTTCATTTTTAGATTGACTCTATTTTAATTCTTCATTTGAAAACGTTGCATTTTAAATTTAGTATTCAAAGTGTGTGGTTTAAAATCTTCATTGAATGGATTTTAAATACTTATTTCATTTACAAATATAGTATTTTCGGTATATTCTATTTAGAAGTATATTTTATTTACTAAATACACGATTTCCTTGTACCAAAGTGATCTCAACTCTTAAAACTGTAGAACTAACTTATTATTATAATAATAATAAACAACTACGTTTTTAATTGTTTATACGTCCCCTAGAAGACCGAAGCTTTTTGTGGCACTTAATAATGAATTAATCGGTATGCACTAGACGCAGTATCGAGGCAGTGGTTCTTTTAAAGTATAGACTCTTATTCTAAAAAAATGGTCGAGTTCGTAATGAAGGTGTCTTTACATCTGAAAGTTAAATTATTCTGAATAACAAGAATTTGTTTGCCTGCAAGCTGTTAAAAGTCCAATTGTATATATATATATATATATATATATATATATATATATATATATATATATATATATATATATATATAAACCAGAATATAATATTCACTAACATACACACACACATGTATTAGTTTATTTTTTTAAGTTTATCTCTCATGGTAATTTGCTTATAAAATACATTTAGAAATAAAATAATACGTATACATGCATGTGTGTGGGTAGGTGTCTGGATTCGTAATGGTTAGTTAGTTTTCAGTGTAAGTAAACAAAAATGGTGTTCAGGTAATGGGGGGGGGAGCTCAAGAAAAATTCTGCGAAAGGCAGTGTGAGTATGTGGGGGGCCACTGTTGGGAGTTCCGAAGAAAAAGTAAGCTAAGTCCGAATATTAGAGTAAATAATAAAATTTTAACTTATTTTGTGGGGTCATGGGGGTTGTGGGGGGTTTGCGTCACAATAAACCTGTGCACTAAACAAACGTATTTATTCCTTCATATATTACCCAATAAAGACATTGTAATTTATTTATAATGTTTATATATTTAACCATTACCTGATGGTGTGAAGCTGCGTAGCACACTAGTATATATATTTGAGGTATTTGTGAATGAATGACCTCCCCTTCTCCAAAATTGCTTTAATTGATTTAAGTTATATAGGTAGTTTAAAAAAAAGGTCTGAGCATCTAGTTTTCAATACCGAGTGGCATATACATTGAGTCAACATTCCTGATCCAATATGGCTGCCTGAACTACGTAACCTACAGATTTTCTTTAGTAAAACTTCTTTAAATCGCGTGGCATGGACCCTGCGGGGGTCAAAAAAGGCTTTAATAGAAAGTCTTAAGCTCTTCTATCAAAATAAGTATAAAAACGTTATTTTGTCTGCTATAAAATCCAAAATGGCGGCAGTAACACGTGATTAACAGCTTTTTTTCAAGAAAACTACTATGGCATGGACCCTGCAGGGGTCAAAAAAGGCTTTAATAGAAAGTCTTAAGCTCTTCTATCAAAATAAGTATAAAAACATTATTTTGTCTGCTGTAAAATCCAAAATGGCGGCAGTAACACGTGTCCAACAGCTTTTTTTCAAAAAAACTACTATAAATCTCACAGCATTAACCCTACAGGGGTCTAAAAAGGCTTGAACAAAAAGTCTTGAGCTCTTTTATCAAGAGATGTATGAAAAATATTTTTTTGTCTGCTCAAATCCAAAATGGCCGTAAAAACACGTGACCTACAGCTTTTTTACATTTAAGTTACTATAAGTCTCGTGGCATGAATCCTACAGGGGTCTACAAATGCTTAAATGAAAGGTCTTGAGCTCTTATATCAAAAGCTATGTACTTCTTGTTATCTGTACAATTTAAAATAGCAGCAAAACACGTGACCCACACCTGATTTTTACTAAAACCATCATGAATGTGCTGCATTTACCCGACTAGGGTCTACAGAGATTTGAATGACAATTCTTAGTTTCATTCTCAGAAATCAGTCTCAAAAATCATGTGACATGTGCGTCTTTTTAAAAAATTGTAAGATAAAAATTTTTTTTATTCTACTCAGGTCCTAATAAAGCTACAATAATCATTCCTTATATATGATAATCATGTAAACTTTGAAAATATATAACTGCTTTGGTTTCAAAGTTGACATATCATAATTAGTTCTGCACTGATGTATTAAAGCTATAATACGAACTAATAGACGTATTCTCCGAGTAGAGTATAGTTTTATGATTTTATACATTATTCATTGTCAATATGGTGGCATTAACTACGTTATACTAGTATTTTCGGTACGAAATGCATTTTAACAATCAGTTTTCCAAGGTTTATTAGGATGTATAGTAGCAGGAGAGAGTTATATAATATTATTTAAAATTAAAAGTATTATATAATAGTCTTTCGAACAAAATTGTAGCCAAAAACAAATTATATTTCAAATTCCGTGATCAACCCAATAATTGTTGTCAGATATTTTTATAATAGTAAAAAACAGAACTTATGTTTTGAATCATGGAATTAGAAATAGTTTGTGAACGCTGATTAGTTAATTTTAAATACTATTTTATTCATACAATAGTTCGGTGCTTTCACGCACATCCGAATATCTTTGAATGATCAATTTTTTTTGTTAAACAATAAAAGCATGGTTTATTGAAATTTTTTGTAAACCCCTGTAGAGTTCATGCCCCGAGATTTACTGTTCACTGAAAAAAAGATGTAAGTCACGTGTTTTAGCGTCATTCTAGATTTAAAATCTGTAGGTCACGTCTTTCTGTAGCCATTTTGAATTTTATAGCAGCCAGAAAATTTGTTTATACATCTTTTGATAGAACAGCTCAAGACTTTTCAAATAAGCCTTTTTAGACCCCTGTAGAGTTGATGCCGTGAGTTTCTTAGTAGTTTGATTGGAAAAAAACCCGCAAGTCACGTGTTTTTACCGACATTTTAAATTTTATTGAAAAAAAAACATTTTCTTTACACTTTTTTTGATAAAAGAGCTACAGACTTTTAATTAAAGCCTTTTTAGACGGCTGTAGGGCTTATGCCACGAGAGTTATCGTTTTATTGAAAAAAATCTGAAGGTCACATGTTTTACGGCCATTTTAGATTATAAAGCAGACAAAAAAATTTCTTTTATACATCTTTAAAAAAAAAAGTTTAAGACCTTACATTTAAGCCTTTTTAGACGAATGTAGGGCTTATGCCACGAGACTTATAGTAGTATTATTTAAAAAAATCTGTAGGTCACATGTTTTTACGGCCATTGTGGATTTTGTGGAAGACAACAAAATATTTTTATACATCTTTTGATAAAAGAGCTCAAGACTTTTTGTTCAAGCCTTTTTAGACCCCTGTAGGGTTCATGCTGTGAGATTTATAGTAGTTTTTTTTTTTAAAAAAGCTGTTGGTCACGTGTTATTGCCGCCATTCTAGATTTTACAGCAGAAAAAAAAATTTTTGTATGCAAAATGTAATAGAAGAGCTCAAGACTTTTTATTTAAGCTTTTTTAGACTTCTGTAGGGCTTATGCTGCGAGATTTATGTAGCTTTCTTGAAAAAAGCTGTTAGTCACGTGTTACTGCCACCATTTTGGATTTTACAGCAGACAAAAAAATTTTTTCATAGTTATTTTGATAAAGAAGCTCAAGACTTTAAATTAAAGCCTTTTTCACCCCTGCAGGGTTCATGCTACGTGATTTATAGTAGTTTTATTGAAGAAACTTTGTTATTTGACTACCTACAGAATTTTAATAAATCAAACCAATTTTGGAGAAGGGGTCATTCGTTCACAAAGAATACCTTGTGTATATATATATATACATATGTATATACTGGAAAGGCTCCACATCCCTGCGTGCTCTGCGCACCAACCCCCATTTCCAGTTCAAAATTAATTAGTGAAATGCATTCATATTGAAATACATGGTAAAATAAAACTCAAAGAATCCACAGTTTAAATTCTCTTTCTCATGAAATGGAAAAAGTACAAAACTGCGTAGTGAAAAAAAAAGATATTACATGGTATAAGTCCGAAACGAAGGTTAATCTTGATACGTAAGGAAGCGGATTTATATCTATAAGTATAATCATCGAACTTTTTTATTTTTTTTTTTTCATACCGGGTTACCACGACAGCCTACTTGACCTAGTCGCGGGGGCCACCCACTCACCACCTATGTGTGGGGGTGTATTGCCACACCCATCTCTAAACCCTTTTTTTTTTTTTCCTCGCATCCTACCTGAATCCATGGGCACAGTGTGAGTATCTCCGGTGGAACACCTTGCCAGTTAAGCTGACACTCTCTGCACCGATGGTGCATCGGGTCCACTCACCACTGTGTAGCCTTTCCCCGGAGAAGACTCCATTATTCCAGGACGTCCACTCCTTGCCGGTTAAGCCAGCGCTCTCTGCCGAAGCATCGGATCCAGGCTAATTAGCATCACCGGAGAAGCCCCGTGTTTCAGGGGCCACTTGTCGGCGATCCCTGCCCGACGCCTGGCATAGGGTCCGCTAATCCCTACCTATAGCCCTAACACTGTTTCGTATTTACCCAGGCCCGAAGACCTGTGGGGCAAGGAAAAAACCCTGGAATTACTCTGAAAGAAAATTCCAAGGAAAAACCCGCCTCGAAACAGCCGGGGTTACATAGGAACTTTTTCCAATGAAAACAGTTTTTGAAAAAATCTGCATTCACTGGGAATCGAACCCACGACCCCTAGAACTGCGTTGTATCAGTAACAAGCACGCTTACCACTGAGCCAACGCCGCTCCTATCATCATCGAACTTGCTAGTCGATGTTTTCAGGTATGATAGTCTTATGTTGCACAAACACATAGTCCAAGGGTAATGGAGACCATTCTGTCACTAGGGGCGCTATAAGCCACCTTAACTTTAACTTTTTAATGCATCTTGTTAACAAAAAATGTTTCAAATTTAATAGAAATAGTACACCTATAAAGGGTCTTTATTTAATGAGAATTGTATTCTAAAATTATACTGGTTTTAAATGTAAGTTTTATTTTCGAAACACAATAAACTTTATAAATTTGTATAACAATTCCAGCAAAATGAGCTTATAATTTATGGCAAAGTTATAAACAATTGTATATGTTTTTAAAAAACAAATAAAATAAGGAGTACTTACTTTTGTTTCTTTTTGAAGACAAACAAATAAAACAAGAAATTTTGATCGAAGAATTACTGAATTTTTACAACTAGTCCAAAATTTTGAATGAAACTGATATCAAGATAATAACAATAAATGTTTTTTTGTACTTGGATGATCAATGACATTTGGGGCATTGAGAAAAAAAAAAAAAAAAAAAAAAAAAAAAAAAAAAAAAACAATATGAACAAATGTTAAAATTTTTTTTAACCAAAAATCTTTCTTACTTTTACAAAAAGATTTTTACACATGTTATACGGTTTTATTTTGTTATATAGAAATTTGTTACTTTTTGACGCAAAAAAATAACAGTAATATTAAAGAAAAGGAGTGGAAATGATTGAAATGGTCAAGTATGGAAAAGGAAAAAGGATATGGCTTTCACATTAACAGAAATTTTGAAAGAAAAATTAAAAGTTCGTGATAAGTCAGCGTAAGTTAATAATGTTTAAAATATTTGAGGAATATAAAATATTGAAGGAATCCAATGTTTACGTAAAAACACAAAAATTATAGTAGTACAAGATATTTTAGATAAAAATAACTGTTTAATCTTCACCATACACATCACAGTTTACGACATTGTTTTTCATGTTTGTTACAGTTACTCTTTGTTCACTTAAGTGTGAATGTATTAGGTAAACTTTTCTGCACACTGGCTGCTGGTTTTTTGATTTGCTGTAGGAACGGACTGCTGGGAGGGCAGGAACACTCACACGCACGTATGAAGCGTAATTGACTCTTTTGCGTGCGTGTTGGGGGCCCCCGTCTACGTGTAATCCTATAGTTTTTTCTCTTTTGTGGCTCTTGTGCCCGGCGACAGCCGCGAGCTGGCTCTCTAGTCTTTCAACCTTTGCAGCAGTAAGGTGCTCCCGCGCAGCGGTCTTTTCTTCGCTGCTCAAGTCTAATTAGCAACAATTTCGCTGTTGCCATTTTTTGTTTCTTGGTACCCAAGACGTGTCCTCAAAAGCAGTTCAGCAGAAAAGTTTGCCTCCCGCTGGAGTTGCGTAAGAGTGTCGATTTACTTTGAATTATAGTCTAAAGCTTCAACACACTCTTTTTTTCAAGTCACAATTGATCCTCTGTACAAATGACGCAATCAGTCGTTGTATCGTACTAGATTTGGCATTTGTTTAATTTTGATTTGTTATTTCGAAATAGTTACATTTTTTTTCTTCTCGCTAATTTTCCTTAGAGTATTCTTTTTGTGTATCTTCTCTTTGGTAAATAAATACTTATTTAGTTCAAAAATTGATATGAGTATGGTTTCTTCTTGAATTTATTGTTGAGCAAGAAATAATTCTCGGAGCTAAGACAAATGATTTATTTCACAAAAAGTGTCATTTATTAAGCTTATATTAAATGACTCGAAATTTACCCTTGGGTTTTTTCATTCGTGGCTTTTAGATTTGCGTGAGTCACAAAAAAAGCCCAACAGAAATAAAAGAAAACGCTTTTATTGATGAATTTTTTTTTTAAAAAGTACACAAATAACGTTTATCGTTTGAACGTATAAGTTTATGATTGATAAATATTCTTTCGATCATTTTCCGATTTGAAAACTTTTGATAATACTGTTTGTGATACATTTAAAATAACAGCTATTACTATGGGATTAGTAAAAAATGATTTAAAAATTAACAATATTTTGGAAGAAACTAGTAATGTGATGTTACAATTTCAATAACGTATTTTTTTTGCATGGTTCATTATATCCAAAACTTTTCAAGGAAATACAATTTGGCTAAAATTTAAACAAATTTTCGTTGAATATTGAATGAAAATACAGCTTTTTTCTACGTAAATAAAATTTTTGATTTTAATGAGGAATCTTGCATTGACTTTAGTTTACCAGAACCAATCACACCCTCAGAAAAAAATTCTATTAATGACCATTAAAAGTGATATTTACAGAGCAAAATTTCATATTTTTAAAGTTGAATAATGATAAGAAACTTTTTTTTTTAAAGTTACCACATTTGAAAACAAACTTTTTTTTATTGACGGTCTTGATGGTTCTGGTAAAAAAAAACTTTTTTACATTTAACGTTAATATACCATTTTATTCTGAAAAGAAAAATTTTATCGATGGCTTGGACATGTATAGCTTCAATTTTATTATTGAAAGAAATTACGAGCCACAGAATTCTTAGATTACTATTGAATTTCAATTCAATCAAAAGTGCTTTTTTAGATATAAATCCGATTAAAAAAAATTACGTGAAGTTGATGGCACAATTTGGGACAAAGCTTCTATGATACCAAAAAAAGCCTTAAAAATAGTTGATAAAGCTCTAAGAGATTTGTGTAATACTAACACACCGTTTGGAAACAAATTAATAATTTTAGGAGATGATTTTCCTCAAATTATACCAGTAGTTAAATATGGTAATAAACTAAACATCATAGAAAAGAACATTAAATACTAAAAAATTTGGAATACTATTCGAATTTTACATTTGAAAACAAATATTAGATCAATAGACATAAAATTTTCATCATTTTTATTGGATTGGTAATGAGAAAATAGATTGTTTGAGTATACCTGAACAATAGAAAATAAAAGATGTGTGTTCGAAAATTTTTAGTAATAGTAATGTTTTTTCAATAAATAATGTAATATTAACGTCTCATAATGAATACACTTACTTTTTGAACAATAAAATTTTAGAAAATATGAAAGGAGAAAAAATAAATTATTATAGCTAAGACCATGCTACGCATTAAGGAGTTGATAAAACAGACGATGATATTTACATAAACTTTCCAATAGAGTTTTTAAATAATATTCGAAAAGGACTTTCACCACACGAATTAAATTTAAAAATTAATGCTTTAGTTATGTTAATAAGAAACTTGAGTATTTCTGATGGCCTTGGTAATGGAACAAGGTTAAAAATAACAAAATTATTTAAATATAACATAAGAGTAGAAATAATTACAGGTGACAAAAAAGGGATGTAAAGTTTTTCAACCGAAAATCACATTAAGAACAAGTATCTCATTATCATTTCGTTTTATTTCATATAAAAAATAATTTCCCCTTTACAGTTATGTGTTGATCTTCCGGGATGTAAAAATCTTAGTAACATCTTCATTTAAATTGAAGCTGAAACTCAATTTAAAATACAAAATATTTTTTGGTTTTAAACTTTTCAATAATTCAAAAAAATTTAGATACTGATGTATCCACATTATCCGCCTTGAGAAATGTTTAAAATAATTTTAAAGGTAAAAAGTTTTCGATCCATCTACGAATGTTCTATATTTTATAATGTTATACGTCAATTGCAAAATTGAGTTTTAAACTTCTTTTAGATCACACAATGCAGTTAAGATAAAAAATATGATTGAACTCACACAATTGATTAAATACAACTTGTAATAAAAAACTATGTTTCAGTTTGAAAGATTTATTCATCTGTAATGTGTAAAAAATAAAATTTTTAAATCCTGAAAATTTAATAGAACATACAAGGACACATCAAAAACTATTATACGTTTATGATACTTGTAAAGTTATATTTATTTTAAACAGAATTATGTTAGACATCAAAAGGAACACAGTTTAAAAAAGGCAATTACATGCATATTTTGTAATAAAAATTTCAAGAGATCAATACATTTTTTAAATAGACATATGAAAATTCACAGTAAATGTGAAATTAAACAAATTTGTACAGAATGTGGAAAAGGATTTTGAAAGTTAGACAATTAAAACAGACACATGAAAATTTACAATTTATTGATTCATAATGTAAAATATTTTCGAAATAAATCATTATTTTGGTACACGAATAGTTTATTTTTCTTCACTATTACAGGATATTATTATAGAAAATTTTACTATTATACAAGTTTAAGACTTATTAAAAAATTATCTAAGTCTCTTGTACAGCACTTGAATTGATTGGTGCAATCAAAATAACCCAACGAAACGCATTTATTTTCTACAGTATAGAAAAATATATTCATGTACTAGTGGGGCTTCACCCCCCTGCACGCTTTGCGTACCAACCCTGGCGTAAAAAGGTGAAAGTTTATTTTTGTAAATCTTAAATTGCTTGAAATTTATTTATATCACTTTTATTGTTCTTTAAGAAAATGAACAAACCGCAAATGTAAGAATTAACTTATTCAAAATTTTTAAAATTCAAAAACTCATTAGATAATAGTTTATATCAAACAGATGAGAATGGATTATTCAACATTTTTTCTCGTTTTTTGTATGATTAAGACTTTTTTTATTCAACAACAAGATCAATAATAATATAAAATGTCGTAAAAAAAACGAAACTCTTATGTCGCATTCATTCTTGGGAATGGATATTTTTAAAATGTATAGAATTCTCAGAACTATTTTGAAACAACAACTAACTTGGGAACTGATAATACGTCAACTGAAGTACAAAGTTTTGTAGATATAATGTATCTACACAATACAAATGTTGTTAAAAATTCTATGAAAGTGTTATGTTGTGGTGATTGTTCGAATAATTTAAAATTAAATATTTAATTCTTAGTAACTGTGAATTCAATTATATTTAAGTTATTGTGTTATCAAAAAAGTGGTATTCAAAGAAAACTACGAAATCTGACGCCCCCCTGCGCGCTCCGCATGCCAACCCCTCACTAACAGATTGAGTAGACAAAATAACGACATTACTCGTATATTTATCAATGCAGGCTGATAGTTAGTTCACAACAGCAGAATACGTGAGTCACAAAGGAGTTGATAAAACATGTAATAACATAAATATTTATTTTCCAATAGAATTTTTAAATAATATCAGAGAAGGTCTTCCACCACACGAATTAAAATTAAAAATAAATTCTATAGTAGTGTTAATAAGAACTTTAAGTTTATCAGACGGTCTCTGTAGAGGCACAAGATTAAAAATAACAAAATTATTTAAGTATCATACAGAAGCAGAAATAATAACGAGAGAAAAAAAGAAAGCAAAATTTATTTTCTAGAATAACATTGAATACTGGCACCTCATCATCATTACCTTTTGTCTTCTATAAAAAACAGTTTCCTTTGTACTAGCATGTTCTATGTTTATTAACAAATCACAAGAACAGAGCTTTGATTCCTAAGAATTGTATATTAAAAAACCTTTATTCTCTTACGGACAATTGTACGTTGCTTTATTAAGATGTAAGAATCCAAAAAAAATTTTTATTCAAAGTAAATCCGAGGATAAATATATTGTTTAGCAGAAATTTTTCAGTAATTAAAAAATATGTAACTTTAAAGATCGTCACATTTAAATAGACGTATGTTAATTCATAAAAACCATGAAAAATAAATATGTGAAAAATGTGGAAAGGTTTTTAAAAGAACAAATAGGTTAAAACGATACATGAAATGTCACAACATTAATCAAAACATATAATCAACATTAAAACGATACGTTAAATGTCACAACAGAATGAATTATTGTTCCAAAAGCTTAATTTTGTTTGTCTATTTAATCATACCTCCTCCTGAATTCTATCTTTTTGTTGATGAAGTCCTCAGTTAATCAAGAATTTTATAATTGGGTAAAGTACACATGGACCAGAAAGAGATTCCAAATGTAAAAGTTCAATCAAGTTAAACAAATAATGGTTCTCCAGAGACATATAGTGAGTAAGGGGGAGCGAATAGACAGAGGGAGACCTATGATCAGTGACTTAAAAAACCCTAAAAACGAGGTATGACTGGGGTACTAGATTATGTATATTATTTAACATTTATGATGGTAAAACATTCTATAAATAAGTATTTTTTGGGGAAGGTAAAGGGGGAGGTGGAGGGGGAGCGATGGGTAGCTGAGAGGGAGCAGGGGGGAGCGGGGGAGCTCACTCAAATATAATTTGATCAAAAATGACGTTAAAACAAGCAAATAACTACGTAAATCGAGGGGCTGAGGGAGAGCGGGGGGGGGCTGAGACTACCTTTGTCAACACAACTATGTTACATAGGAATGTATATACATATATATTACATAGTTATTTCGAGTAAATTCAGCCTCTAACCCCCCTCCATCCCCTTACATCTCCACCCAACCCCCTCAAAATACCTTGTTATTCGTTTATTCTCTTGCTATTTTGTCTATTTAATTAAATTGCCCTCCATCCCCCATTGATCCCCCTCCAAGCCGCATCTTACTTCTAAACAACCTTAACAGTTTAGAAAATGATTGCGTTTTGTTGGGTAGTTATGTTAATTGAGCCAATCAATTCAAGTGTTGTACAAGAGACTTATATATATTTTTAATAAATCTTAAACTTGCATGATAGTTTAATATTTCATAGTTATATCCTGTTATCCTGTAGTAATGAAGAAAAATAAACTATTCGTATACGACAAGAACAATTTATTTCGAAAACATTTTACATTATGAATAAATAGTAAATTTTCATATGTCTTATTAAGTTATCTAACCTTCAAAATCCTTTTCCACATTTTGTACAAATTTGTTTCATTTCACATTTACTGTAAATTTTCATGTGTCTTTTTAAATGTATTAATCTCTTGCAATTTTTATGACAAAGTATTCATGTAATTGTTTTTTTTAAACTGTGTTCCTTTTGATGTCTAACATAATATTGTTTTTAAGTAAATACAATTTTCTAAGTATCACAAACGTATATTAATTTTCGATGGGTCTTCGTGTGTTCTATTAACTTTTCAGGGTTCAAAAATTTTGTTTTGCATACGTTGCAGATGAATAAATCTTTTTGACTGAAACATAGTTTTTCGTTACAAGTTTTATTTAATTAATTGTGTGAGTTCAATGGTATTTTTTTTCCTAACTGCATTATGTGACGTAAAATAAGTTTAAAACTTAATTTTGCAATTGTTAATGTCAATTCATTGTAATTTTTTTTGCCTTAATTTTTATTACGTTTCCAAGAAATCTGGAACATATTTGTATACATATAAAAACCAGATATTTATTTTTTTTCTGAATTTCTCATTTTTCACAGTGAAATTTACAAAATTGGCAAATTTACAAATTACGCATAACATTATAAAATATAGAACATTCGTAGATGGATCGAAAACTTTTGACCCTTAAAATTTGTTTAAACATTTCTCAATGCAGACAATATGGATAGACGAGTATCTAAATTTTTTTGAATTATTGAAAAATTTGAGACCAAACAATATTTTGTATTTTAAATTTATCATTTGCTTTAATTTGAATGAAGATATTACTTTGGCTTTTACGTCTAAAAGGGCAACATATAACTGCCCATGAGAAGATAAAGGTTTTTTAACACATACTCCTACTGATTCAAACCTTTGGTCTTGAGATTTGTTAATAGCCATCGAAAAAGCTAATTAAAAAAGAAATTGTTTTCTGTACAAAATAGATGGAAGTAATGATAAACTACTTGTAATTAATGTTATTTTTGGTGTAGAAACTTAACATCTTTTTTTGTCACATGTCATTATTTCTGCTTCTAGATTGTATTTTAATAATTTTGTGATGTTGTTATTTTTAACCTTGTGTCTATGCTATAATAAGTTATTTCTTCTCCTTTTATGTTTTTTAAAATTTTGTTGTTCAAAAAATAAGTGTAATAATCATGGGACGTTAATATTACATTATTGATTGAAGAACTAATAACAATTCTAAAAATTTTTCCAAAAAACATACATCTTTTGTTTTCCATTATTCAGGTATTTTCAAACAGTATTTTTTTTCATTACCATTATCTTAAAAAAAATGACGAAAATTTTTTGTCTGTTCATCTAATATTTGTTTTCAAATTTCAAATTTGAAATACATTCCACATTTTTAAGTATTTAATAGTCTCTTCTATATTGTTACGTTTGTTACCATTATTACGTACGATAGTGTATAGCTACGCGTGCATGCACCCCCACTGGCCTTGGCCCAAAAGGGTAGGGGAACAGAGAAGAGAAGGCATATGAAGGGAAACGAAGCTTCAGAGTAAAGGGGAGATCAACTAGAGACACGAGAGCAGAAGGACTAGGCCCGCGAGATTAGGACACGCGCAATTTCACTCGAATGTAAGTAATTTTAATAAAGCATAAGTCAACCACAAGTCGGCCTATTGTTTATTCCCGCACCGTACAACCCACGTAACAGCTGTTGTCAGAAGTGGGATGCAGACAAAATTTTTTACGGTTTATCGCGTTTACGGAAATCACTTAGTCTCGAAAAAAAACATTAATTTTTCTCTTTTAATAAATGTAATAAAATAAGGAAGAAAAAAGGGAGTATATCGCTCATCGTAAAGTGAAAAAAAAGTGTCAAAATTGTCAGACGCAGAATTCAGTGGTCCAATCATCACAATAGACAAAATCTAAAGAAAGTTGAAGAAGAGGGGGAAAGAAATAATCGAAAAATTTATCAACACTGCTACCAGACCAGTACAGCAATAAAAGAAGAAACTGTATATCAAGCCAGTGGACCAATATACCAAAATACTAGGACAACTACCAATTACTGCAGCCAGGAAAATACGGCAAAAAGGGATCACGATATGCCGAGCCTGTACAGCAGCCAAAGACGGAACACGAGATGCATCATTTAAAAGTAGGGAATAACAGGGAAAGCGAAGGCAGGTCAACTCATAGGCGGATCAAAGGCCAATTCATGGATATATACAGGATCATTATTATACTGACCATTGTGACAGGAATCTGGTAAGTAAAATTTCATTGTTCTGATACACTACACTTATAACCCCCGAGGGAAATACGCGCCTACAGAGATAACTTCTGTACATCGTTATTACCAAAAAAATTTAAAGAAAAAACAAAATTGATTAATAAATAAAAGGAGTAGTTAACTGAAAGCAAAAACAGGAAAAGACTACTGACTAACGCTAATTAAAAGTGCGCATATCTATCAGGCTAGCCCGAAATATGCAACAACGACAGCGTCTTACGATTAAACAAAAAAAAGTATACGATCACACGAGACAAATTACAGAAAAAACCTAGAGGTCAATTTTATGAGTGATGTAGAAACAAACGATGCACTTGGAGGAAGAGTACAGGAAGTCGAGAGATGCACAGACGTACACGCGATGGGACCGATTAACATAGACGATGAGGTGATACAAATTAACCTAAAAGATGATCTAGAACCATGGGCAGAGTGGCAGAAAGCCAGCAAAAACCAGAAACTTTTTATGATGGAAATGCTAAGGAAATTAACGCCAAACAAAACGTGGGCAGTTATCTCATAGACAAGGCATAAGCGATAACGAAACTGATGCGCCACCCCATACAAAAACACATAGACCCCCATTATTTAAAAAATTAACCCACGCTGAGCAGGAAAATACTGCGACTAACATAAATCGACAATTTACTAATCAATCTAGCGATAAAGCGCAAGCCAACCACTACAGAGACCTACACGATATCATTAAAGAAGCAACTACGCAGGCTGCAGAACACTATGAATCAAACACTATCTACATTTGCACAATCAAGACGTCCACCGTCACGACAGACTTGCAGAGAGGCTACACTGCGTCAAACACAAATGCAAATCCCGATACTTTAAGGCAAACACGCAATCGGGAACGATAGCGTTACTCGCAATGCAAACCACGGCAATAATAATTATAAACAAAATAATACGACACAATTTCATTCTGCAGACGAGTTAGAGTCAGGTTGGGTGAATAAAAATCACTTAAACGCCCAAGACCAATTTACGGTGCCCCGCATTATACAGGAAGTTTTAATTACGAACGCCAAATTCAGAACACGATGTCGTCATTAGGCTACTTAGCAATAAACGTGCCAACATTTGATGGTAATCTCGTTAAGTAACCTTTATTCGAGCAGATGGTGAAAATGGTATCATGGACTGTAGGCCCTTTATACGAAAAGTTTTTTATAGGCTCACTAGCTGTTGGCATGTACGACTTTTCAATAGGCAGTATACATAGTGTGTAAGACAGCGCCACAGGCAAGGTGATACTTGCGGGCCCTAGAGTCAGTACAGTGTAAGCTACCATGCCTTCTACATCTCTCGTCAGCTCTCTTTATTGTCTTTGTCCGTTTTTTCAGTAGTAAGTCTGTAAACTGTATCAAGTCAGTTGTGTTTTACGTCGGTTGGCAGTCTAATTAAGTTAACTTTTTGTCTTACTTTAAAATACTCATTTTTATTTCGCGCACCCCCTTTACTCACACCTCTTCAGGTTACAGACCGCAGACTCGCATAACCGCGCGTAATCTCTTCTTTATTTTTTTTGTTTGGATGAGTGTGACAAAAGGGAGGATGGTGGAAAGGGCTGAGACAGCAAAGGATGGACAAGAGAGTCCGATCGAGGAAGCGGCTGAGAGCGTGACCCCTGGTGACCAGGCCGAGTCCGTTATCGACCAGGCGTTTTTGACGCCGGTCGAGGATAGGGAAGCAACTCTGGATGCCGAAACTGAGATCAGCGGTAAGTCAACACTTTGTTTTTTCGAGTGATGCCTAGGTCGGACGCTACGACGTTAGGTAAAAGAGGGGATTTATTGTGATTTTTGAGAAAGGCGCAGGATTCCAAGAAACATGTGGCGTCGGTAGCGCGACACGCACATGCAAGAGCGGGGTGGATCGAGAGGGGGAAAACAGATTGTGGCTGAGGAGAGAATTCGGTCTCTCTCTCTCCCTCTCGTGATGACGCGAGGCTTTTTGACTGAAAATATATTACGAGGCCGTTTATGTTTTGTTTCCGTGTTTTCTCGCGTCTCTTGTTCTTGTCGCCTCGACTGTTGCGTGCGCGTTACAATATAAATGTCTGAACTGGGAAAGTTTGAACGTGTGGTGGCAGAAAATTATATATGTCCTTTCCCGGTGTATTTAATTAATTAAACTCTAAGCAATAAATATTCAAGGCGGTTTTCAGATTTAGTCAGAAAAGGCTGATATTTTAACAGTTTACGTTTTCTTTTAGACGAGCAAACTATCGATGCTCTGTCGAGAATATGTCGGGGGATTTCATTCCAAGTCAAGTCAGAGGGGCGACAACAAGCTGCCATCTTGTTGGTGGATAAAAGGGGAATAATGACATGTGTCAGTCAAAGGGATATTCCCGCCAAAGGTGTGTAGACGAAATTATTTTCCGTGTGACTCGCACAGTCACGTTAGACTTGTGTTTGATCGCGCGCGGCTGTGTCAGTGCCCAGCGTGCAATCGTGCTTTGTGTTCGAGCACGAGAACACGCTTCGGGCCACGTTGACTAGATTCGGCTTGCGTTCGGTCAATTTCTGGTTGACTCCCTGAAAACAATGTCCGTCTTTTGTTTTAGATTACCTGATCGGTGACGATTACAAATACATCGTTGAATTTCTTTGTAAAAAGGGAGGCAAAGTGACGTTGCCAGAAAATCTATTTAGGGAAGACGGGGAAAGCGAGGAACCTGCTCGTGATAAACCCGGGTTATTTAAAAAGTCGGTCGATGTGTTTAAAATGTCAGATGAGAATAAGTCCGAAATGTCAGAAGTCCGAAACTTTGATGAGATATATGTAGACAGTGAAAATCGTTAGCAGAAATTAGGCGGAAATGAGTCTGTACACGAAGCAGCCCCCTCTTCCCCGTCGCGCACACCGGAAAATACCCAACTTAAAGTAAAGAAAGTGCAAACCATTGAAAACAAATATAAATGGATAAATGTCAGCAAAACGAAGTTGCATATAGCAGATAAACAGAAAAATTAAAATTTTTCAGAAAACATCATGCTGGCTAGGTTCGACTCGATGATGGCCGTGATTAGTCAGATGATCGAAAGGCAGGAGAAAGCAAACGAGGAGGCAAGAAAGGCAGAGGAAGAATGGGCAAGGAAGGCACAAGAAAAAAGGCAGGAAATTCAAAGAACTTAAGAAGGGGGAGACGCCCCTTACAACGGCCGCGATTCGTAAAGAATTGCATGAAATTAAATTTTACAAAGGGAAAGAATCGGTTGCCAAATTCATAGAAAAATTTGAGGAACTGATCAGAAATTATGAGACTATAAGTACGTCTGGTCCCTTTTCTGAAGAAGAAAAGCGAGATGCCTTTTATACTGCCGTAATCGGAGCGGTACCTAGCGTGCAGGTGACAGACTTCACGCTTAAAATGCAAAGCAGAGATAGAAAGGTTATGACATATGAAAACCTCATGTCGTACATGTTAAAGGTCGAGTCAGAAGGCCTAGCAGAAGCCACTGGAGGTCGCCCCACGAGGGCAGCTTTGACTGCCTCTTGGCCCCAGGACCACCTCCGCTGCTTCAACTGTGATGACTGAGACCATATGGCTGACAAGTGTCCGAAGGCAGGTACCGGACTCAGGAAGTGTTACACGTGTGGCACGTTCGTGCATGATATCCCAGCTCACAAGAGATGCAGCCCGAGATGTGGTGAGCAAAATAAGTCTGATTCATGGGATTTTAAAAGGCAGGGCCGTGAAAGTCGAGGGAATCAAGGTGGCCGTGGCGGTGGCCGTGACAGTGGCCGAGACCGCTTCAATTCCTGGAACTTTGGGCAGAAAAGGGACTCTAGCAACGTCAGGGACGAAAAAAGTCCCAAAAGGCAGAAAATTTCTGACCAGGGCTGGAAGACAAAGGGAAAACGAGATGCTTCAGGGTCAAATAAAGGTGAGTCTCTGACGTTGATCGAGCCCCCCAATACTCTGTTTTCAAACTCTGTAGGTTGGGTAAATAATTCAGAATCGGATTGATAAAATAAGATTAAATTTGTCGCTGATTCGGGAGCGACTGAACACTTTGCAAAGTCAGAGAAATTTTTTACAAATATTGAAAGAAACAAAATTGGTAAAATAAAATGTGCAAACTCAGACTCATCCGCAGACTTAAAAACGGAGGGTGTTGCGTGTGAACACAGCCGATCCCACATGGATTGCCTGGTTCGAATTCAAAGGAATGAGATATAGATATAGGGGGGGGGGGGCTTGTACTGTATAGAGGGGTTGTTTAAGTTGAATTAAAAAAAATAATACAAAAAAAAACAAATAGTGATTAAAAATTAAATAGAATTAAAGGGAGAGGAAAGTTAACACAATTAAGAACAACTAATTAATGGGAAAAAGCCTATGGCATAAAAAGCCCAGATTTATTAAAAAACGAATCAGAATTAATACAATTGAAAAAAAAACAGTTAAACTAATTATACCATTAACAATGGGACCAATAATAAGCCTATGTTGTGTTAGTATGGGTATGTGTGAGGATGTGCGGGAGGACCTGGTGGTAACGACTCCCAGTGTGTGTGAATTTAAGGCGAATGAGGGAGGAGTGATCTCCTCTGTGAACCGGCGGGCCCTGCACGGTCGCACGAGTCAGCGCAAGGCTGGTGAAAGCGGGCCGACGCCCGAAAGTCGAAATTAACTACCACCTGCGGCAGCTGAGTAATGATGTTATGTGAATGGCGTATTCGGGTGAGGACCCTGATTCCGGAACGAGAAACGAAATTGAACGGATGAGACGTGGCGTGATGACAGCGGGATGACGATATGCACTGAGTATGGTGTAACAGACGTGTGATTGGTATAATAGACGTATGATTGATGCAGGTAATGGTGTGATTGAATGCGGATGCGTGGATAGAAGTTAACCTAAAATGATGTTGGATATATGTAGACAGAGATACTGAGCGGATGATGATAGAGGTTGTAGGGTGACGTGACGTATGGATAAGCTGTTCGTTGACGTGAGGTAAAATAATTAGCGAGATATGTGTTGAGCAGGGCGCAGATGATGCAGATGGGATAAGCGTAGGCGTGCAGACGGGTGAAAAAAGATAAGTCGAGAGCGACTGTGAAGGTGATTCCGGGTAGAGAAGGGTTGGATAGAAAACAGAAGAGTAGCACGAACAAGAGGAGAAAAGGTTGTGATGACGATGAGGACGAGCAAGGGATCGATGGATGAACGATGAGCAAATGAGAATGGAGGCTGTAGAGGCACAGACTTAGCACGACGCGTGCTAAATGAGATGTGATGAAGAGGCAAGTCATGAGAGAATGAGAGGTCGAGTTAATGAACGAAAGATGAAGATGAAATACAAATTAAATCAATTGTGATAAAAAGACTTAGCGTCTCGATGTCGATGTCCTGAGTCCTGGGGCTCGATGACAGCGGCGAAATCTCCTGCTGACGGTGCAGACTGCAAGCGATAAAAAAACACTAAGCGTGAAGATGCTTCCAATTCGGCAGGCCAAGCAAGAGAGAGAGTGCAAGCGAAAAGCAACTGACAAGTCCTGAAGTCCCGCCCCTCCCGTCACCGTGCCGATGGGACATGAGCCAATCAGCGACGGAGGCGGGCGCGCGCAAGGCTCCAGGGGAAAATGAGGTGCGTGCGATTCTGGAATTCGGAACGAAAAGGAATTCGCTCAATTCCGTCCCTCGACGGAACAGAGTAAGTGGGAAATTTGCTGCTTAAAAATTGCAATAATGACGTTGAGTTAAGGGGAGAGGTGTGTGCTTGCGACTTGATCGGGAATTTATTGTCGCTGCGAAAATTTGCTGATATGGGCTTGTCAATCTACTTAGATGACAAGGAGATTAGTATTTTTGATCCTAATACTAAAAATGTATGGATATCGGAAATATATGAAAAACCCTATTGGATGGTTGAATTTGTTAAGTCAGACAACAAAAGAATGAAAGTCTTGACGGCTGAGTGAAAAGCACACACTATTCCTGGAAATTCAAAAATTGAATAATAAGTAGGAAAATTCAGAGAGCTCGGTCGGTAAGTTAAATAATGACAGTTTTGAAGATGTATTTTTAATAAATGACAAAAAATTTCATGAAGTCGGAAAAGTCCTCACCGAAGGAATAAAAGACATTCAAAGTCTGTTTAGCGAAAATTATAAACAATTCAAAGATAACAACAGGGCCATGCTGTGGCATGTCAGACTGGGCCATGCTTCGTTGGGGTATCTAAGGGAACTGCAGAAAAACTATCCGGAAGTAAAAAGTCTGAAAGAAGCCGTATTTGATGATTTGATTAGGACTTGTGATGTGTGTTTAAGAACAAAATCCCAAAAACTGCCTTTCCCTTCGGTACGCGAACGAGCATCCCAACCCCTGCAAATAATTTATTCAGATACAATGGGAATTATTAGTCCGCCCTCTAACCCAAAAAGATACAGATTTATTTTGGTATTTATTGATGATTATTCCAAGTTTGTAATCGCTTACCCTATGAAAAACAAAAGTGATACGGGTGAATGTTTGGATAATTTTGTAAAAGGCTGTAGAAATCTTCTTGTGTTTGAAGCTTTAGTGTGTTATCTAAGGTCTGATCAGGGTACCGAGTACACGGGAGGCTCCGTGCGAAAAATATTAAATGACCTTGGAGCTGAACTCCAACTAAGTTGTCCGGATACCCCTGAACATAATGGTACGTCAGAAAGGCTGAACAAAACAATTCAAATGAAAGTCTAAGCTCTAATATGTGATTCGGGACTCCCGGAAAACATGTGGGACTTGGCACTAAACGCAGCTGTATTTGCGTTTAATCGTACTCCGCATCGCTCAAATAACATGGAAATCCCTTTAATAAAGCTAGCTCCGAATAAAAAGACAGACCTAAGTCAGATAAAAAGATTCGGCTGCATCGCGTGTTTGAGAGTTCAGAGAAACACCGAAACTAAATTCCAAGCAAAAAGGAAACGAGCGGTTATGGTAGGATACACGCCGACAGGATATCGTCTGCTTTGTCCGGACGAAGGAAAGTTTTATGAAAGTCGGGACGTCAGATTAAACGAGCGTTTTGTGTATGGAGACGTTTTTGGTAAAAACTCAATTAAAAACTGGGAAAATGTGACTGTAGATATTAAATTAGACGAGTGGTTTTTAAAATTCGAAAAGGGAAGAGAAGAGACAGTGTCATCGGAGGAAGCGCCCCCAGTGGTACAACGGAAAAGAGGAAGGCCGGAAAGACTGATAGAAACAATGGAGGCCAACTTGGTCCAAGAAAGTTGTGTAACAGACGTCAGCTTTGTGGGCTTAGCTCTCGGGGAAGAAGTAATAAAAGACCTAATTTTTAAGAACGGTGATACTGAAACGTCAGGAGATAATACCATTTATGCGGAAGATCTAGTTTACCACTCTTTGCTGGCAGAAATAAATAAAGATCCAGCTTCATATAAAGAAGCAATGAAGGCTGTGGATAAAAAAGGCTAGAATCAAGCCATCCAAGAAGAGCTTGACTCAATGGCAAAGAATCAAGTCTGGAAGTTGGTAAACAGACCTGCAGGACTGGTAAATGGTAAACGTCCGAATATCATCGATTCCCGATGGGTTCTTAAGAAAAAGGTTGATGCTCAAGGATGTCAGAAACACAAAGCACGGCTAGTAATACGGGGTTTTAAAGATAAAAATGAGTATGATCTTACGGAGACTTACGCCCCGGTGTCAAGACTGACTTTGATAAGAACTGCTTTGGCTGTAATCAATAAATTAAATTTGGATACATGTCAGCTTGACGTTAAATCGGCATTTTTAAATGGTACTCTTGACGACGAGATATATATGGAGTTACCAGAAGGTTTGGTCTGTCCCGATCTGAAAAAACAGAGCAAGGTGTGCAAGCTTCAGAGAGCCCTCTACTGCCTTAAAGTCAGTCCGAAAAAATGGCATAAAAGATGCTCGGAGGCTGCAACGAAAATAGGTCTAAAATCTCACATCTTGTAACCTAGCCTGTTTACTTGGCATGAGGCAGATTAAATTCTGATGTTGGTTCTGTATATTGATGACATTCTTATAGCAAGTAATGATACTGGCAAATTGAAGTCTGTGAAAGAAAGACTGCAAAGTGAGTTTGAAATGACTGACCTAGGAGAAGTTAAATCGTTTTTAGGCATTGAAGTCAGAAGAGACAGAGTAAACCAAGTTCTAACTTTAACTCAGACCAATTACATAAATAAGATACTTAAAAAGTTTGGGTTTGATGATTCTAAGCCAGTGAAAACTCCTATGGTCACAGGTCACGTGTTAAATCAACAAAGAAAGCAAAGAGGACAACCAGAAAGGCAGATTGACTTGAATGAGTCCAGATCGACTGAAAGCGTTACCTACTGGGAGGCTGTTGAGAGCTTATTATATGCTGCCAATACTGTACGTCCGGATACATGCTATGCAGTGAATGTGCTGAGCAGGCATCAAATAAGTCCGACTAACGAAGACTGGAATATGGTTAAGAGTATTTCGGTATCTGGCAGGGACCAAATCTTATGGTCTAAGATATTGTGGAAGGTAGCAAGGGCTGGAAGCATTCTCCGATGCCAGTTTTGGCGACTGTAAAGGGTCTCTAACCACAAGTGGTTACGTGATTAAAATCTTTGGAGACTCAGTGGCATGGAGAACTCACAAACAAACGTATGTGTCTTTGTCAACATGTCAGGCAGAGTATGTGTCACTGAGTGAAGCATGTAGAGAACTGATGGCAGTTGATAATTCGATAACAATCATACTGAATAATACTTTGTGTCCGACAGATCTATGGTGCGACAATAAGGCAGCTGAGCAAAATGCTAAAATTATAGGCAGTGGTAAATTAAGACATATGACAGAAATTCATGAGCATTATGTTAAAGAATGTGTAAATTATGGTAGAGTAAACGTCAGATGGCTGAATACTAAAGAACAAATGGCTGATATACTCACAAAACCTCTACCGATCGAGCTCCATGAATAATTTGCTAGCAGAATCGCGAACAGCTTCTGTGACTCTGACTGGTAATTAATAAATTGTCTCTGTTTCAGATAGGTAATAAAGGAGCCATGGACCGACTCATGGACAGTTTGGGTGCATTCTCAGAGCCGTGGCTATCTTAAGTCGGGAGGAAGTGTTTGCATGTACGACTTTTCAATTGGCAGTATATATAGTGTGTAAGACATCGCCACAGGCAAGGTGATACTTGCGGGCCCTTGAGTTAGTACAGTGTAAGCTACCGTGCCTTTTACATCTCTCGTCAGCTCTCTTTAATGTCTTTGTCCGTTTTGTCAGTAGTAAGTCTGTAAACTGTATCAAGTCAGTTATGTTTTACGTCGGTCGGCAGTCTAATTAAATAAACTTTTCGTCTTACTTTAAAATACTCGTTTTTATTTCGCGCACCCCCTTTACTCACACCTCTTCACTAGCAAATAAATTTAAAGAAAAGGCAGTCGAATCTATACTACGGCTAGCACTGTTCTCTTCTGTTGATCAATTTTTAGTAGAACTGAAAAACAAATACACCAGCATCGGTAGCGTCGATACCTTATCGGCAAAACTAAAAGTCATTAAGCAATACAGAGGTGAACTCGTAGAAGATTACAGCAGCTGTGTACAGAAAACGTACGATAGAATAATAACACTCTACGACTCGGACACGACACTACTTCCTAGTCAACGACAGGCGTTGAAAGAGAGCGCTGAAAAAAAAGCCATAAAACTATATACGTACGGGATACAATCGCCTTATAACTACAGGGTAACATGCCTTAATCCAAAAACATTGGGTGGAGCCATAGTAGCCGCGTTAAAACTGGAAAGTAATCTAAGCCTACGCGAAATAATGCCAGCACGAATCGAGGCTTAAGAATTCCTCGCAAGAACAGAGGCAAGAGATACGGATGACTGGGTGCGCAACCAAGAACAAGCAGAAGCACGCAACACGACAGAAAAAAATAAAACAACCGGGGATTATCAATTTTGATCGTATTAAAATGAATACGGAGAGCATGCTACAAAATTATGTATAAAACTGGTAGCTGACGCGACGAGTAAGAAAATTCAAAACCCGGATATAAAAGCGAATATTCCATCAACGCAGGCAGCACAAGATAAACAAAATGTAAGGGTTAAAATTTGCGCTTACTGCAAATACAGGGGGCACGATACAAGCGAATGGCGCAATCTACTGAGAGACGCAGCGAGTGGAAGAATAAATTGTCGAACAGACAAACAAAAAAAATTGAAAGGCAAAGAGGAGTCCAAAAAGAAAATCAATCAAATTTTAGGTAACGCAAATTTACTATCGTTATCGCTGGACACCGTGATTCCTTGAAACAATCACATCCGTGGCGCTTAAAGACCACCCCTTCCTTCCAATAGTACCCTAATATCCTCAATAATTCCACAAAGATCCTTCCCCAGGAATGGACCCGTATCCAATAAAACTAAAAGAGCAAATGCAAATAGAAATAAACAAGCTACTACAGCAACAAATAATTGAACCCTCGACGTTCGCATATAACTTAAATATGTGGATTGTCCCGAAAAACGTAGGACCAAACGAAGAAAAACGTTGGAGAGTCGTAACAGATTTCCGGCTATTAAACGAAATAACGGTCAGAACGTGTTATCCGCTGCTATTCTATAGTGAAATCTTGGAAAATTTAGCAGCTGCAAAATACATAACCGTGGTAGATTTTGAGAATGGGTTTTCCCAAGCAGAGATTCACGAGGAGGATGCTTAGAAAACTGCGTTCTCAGGACCAAACGGACATTATCAATATAAACGAATGCCGATGGAATGCATAGACTCCTCAAATACATTCATGTGAGTGATAACACTGGCACTAGCAGGCCCACAAGGACGTGAGATAGAGGTATATGTGGATGACATCATGGTATTTGCAGAAAACTTGGAACAACACGGGATAAGATTCAAAAGGCTCTTAAAACGTTTAGCCGACGCAAACCTCACAATAGAACCGAGAAAACGCAAATTTCTTAGGAAGGAAGCGAAAATGCTCGGTCATATTGTAGGCAATGGCCAGATCAAAAGAAATCCGGAAAAAATTGAGGCAGTAAGAAGTTATTAGCAGTAGAAGTTACAGTACTAAGATCCGACTTAAAGAAATACGTGATAGCCCTTAGATCACTAGTAATGGTAAACAAATTAAAAACAATAGGATTGGTAAGAGATTTTGCGATATTAAATCTTGACCAATGGACATACGTAGTCGAACAATTTGAGGAAATCCTTAAAGGAATAAAAATAAATGCTACGTTTTACACAAATACATAAGTAGTGCCACCAACAGACCAAAGATATAAACTTATAAAGGGATATCATGAATTAGCAGAAGGAGGGCACTGGGATATTAATAAATCGTATAGCAAAGTAGCAAAAGACTTCTATTGGTGAAATATAAAGCCAGACGTAAGGCAGTACGTACACGGCTGCTCGTCATGCCAAACAAAAACGCCAGTATGAGTAAAAATAAAACAGGCCATGTCAATCACGAACTGTGTGAGTAGACTATTCGAAAAGATATCGATAGATTTTTTTGGCCAATAAACAAACAATCGGTACACAACAATACACACACCTCAACAATACAGGATTGGCTAACTAAATAAATAGTGCCAGACCCTAGTGGGACTGAATCAGCTGAAATGTCGGTAATTTTTCATGAAATTCAGACTAGCTCGAAAAAAATATGTTACAGAGAATTAAACAATGCCAATCGATTGTAATAAAATCGAACAAAAAATGTTTTCCGCTAAGGCTTCCAAAAAATGGCAAAAATGGTAAATCACGGTTTTTAGCATCGGAAATAAACCATAAGCCTTAAAATGAAGAATAAAAATATAGGAATATGCGTGGAAAAAAGGCGAACAAAATGAGCTCCATTCGATCCCAATAGGCTTAGTGGTTTCCTTGCAAAATGCAAAAAAACTCGTTTTTCCAGCCAATATTAAAAAATTAATAACTCTCTTTCACATGAACATTCAAAGCTAAAATTTGGCACACTTGTACCTTTACTAGTCTTTAACAACTACACCAAATTTCAGCAAGATCGGATCGATAGTTTTTGCAAACCGCAGCTAAATGCAAAAAAAGGTACTTGGCAAAAGGGCCTAAAAAAAGTTGTTCACAACGTTAGATGCAATTTTTTTGCGGGATTGCATTGTTTAATACTTCATCTACAGTTTAACAAAGTATCAAATTTTGTTAAAGTGTGGTAGTTGGTTATATCGTTCCCAAGATATCGTTATTTTTAAGAGCACTTGCAGTTTAACCGTACGCGGTCGATAACACCGGAATCGAGCTTGAGAAAGTGGACGTGGTTTATGCATCGGCGGCTACGGCGGCTTATCGATACTCACGCGCCGTACTGCTGTGCGCTAGAATATCCATTAGGTTCATCATTTTTTAAGCAACTTGAACATAGAAAAAAAAATTTGATACTTTTGTCAATTGTAGAGTAAGTATTCAAGAATATGATCTGGCAAAAAAATTGCATCCAACGTTGTTAACAACTTTTCTTAGGCCTTTTTGCCTAACTACCTTTTGTTGCATTTAGCTGTGATTTGCAAAAACTATTTATCTGATCTTGCTGAAATTTGGTGTGATTGTTGAAGACTTTTAAAGCTACAACTCTGCTAAATTTTAGCTCTTAAAGTTTATGCGAAAGAGAGTTATTAATTGGTTAATATTGGCTCAAAAAACAAGGTTTTTTGCATTTTGCGGGGAAACCACTCGACCAATTAGGATTGACCGAAGCTTATTTTGTTTATCTTTTTGCCACGCATACTCCCATATTTTTTTTCTTATCTTAAGGCTTATTGTTGATTTCCGACGTTAAGAACCATGTTTTACCGTTTTTGCCATTTTTTTTAAGCCTTAGCAAAAAACATTTTTTGTTAAATTTTATTACAAACGATTGGCATTGTTTAACTCTCTACAACATATTTTCTTCGAGCTAGTCTGAATTTCCTTTGCCAAAACTTAATTCGATCCCACCACCCGTCCAGAAAGCGATGGCAGAGGAAACAGTGAGAGCCCTAACGGACGAACTCATATCATACTTCGGAGCCCCAGAAAAATAGTTATCGGATAGGGGGACTCACTTTATGAACAGAACCATAGAGGAATTCGCCAAACAATTTAAAGTTGACAAAATCAGGAGCACGGCTTACCACCCACAAAGCAACGGTTCGATCGAGCGTATGCACCACGTCTCGACAGAATATTTAAAAGCATAGGCTATTCACCACACAAGCTCATATTCGACCAACGTGCCAAACTTTCGTCAAGCTTTAAACAGCCGGAAAAAGGACATACATATACTGACTTGCTAGAACAAATAACAGGGAACCTCACACAACAACGAATGCTGGCAGCAATGACAGATACACAAAATAAGTATAGATCAAAATACTATTACTGCAGGGAACTGAATACAAAGTTCTTCATGGAAGGAGAAATGGTATATACATTAAAAGAACCGTTTAATGGGAAGTACGACGATTATTTCGAGGGGCCATATGAAATAACGGGCATGTATTACAAAAATCACAACGTAAAATTACAAAGGGACAATAAAATACGCTTTGCACATGTAGAAAAAATCGAAAAGGCATGTATATTAAAAGCCTCCCACCTGGCATAATAAACACGATACTTTTTTTTGTCGTGGCCCTCAGACGTGCCGCGACAGAACAACGAATTATATAGAGAGGAAATATAAAATTATTTATAAATGTGCAACCAGCGTACGTTCAGGCAATGAAACACCCGTCCCCCCTTCTAAAGAAACAATATTGATAGAATACGTACAAAAAAAAATTTCTTTCTTTCGTGGCCCTCGGACGCGCCACGAAAGAACAAACATCGACAGAAGCAGGCAAACGAACGATACGAAAACGCGAAGAGCAAAAGAAAGAAAATCGGAAACATACATATGCACACTGGTAAAGGTGAGAAATTATTACAATAACGTACGAACGATGTGGGAACAAAACGTAAAACATACAAGATGCGCGCGTGGCATTCTCTAATAAAACAGGTAACAAAAAAATCTATAATAAAAATAATAAGAATAATGTAAATACTAACAATAATAGTCACAAAAATGATATCAATAACAATAGGATAATAAACGGGTAGCATTACCAAAACAGAAGCCAGGTACTACATTCAACGAAAAATTATATAACACGTATAAACATGACAAAAATTAGGCTGTAGGCATGGAATATGCAGGGTTGAACAGACAAAAAAAAAATCGGAAGGCAAAGAGGAGTCCGAAAAGGAAATCAATCAAATTTCAGGTAACGCAAATTTACTATCGTTATTGCTAGACACCGTAATCCCTTGAAACAATCACATCCGTGGCGCTTAAAGACCACCCCTTCCTACTAATAGTAGCCCAATATCCTCAATAATTCCACAAAGATCCTTTCCTAAGCACGGACTCGGAGCAATCGAAAGCGATTCTCATAACCCGACGGAAGTTCACGGACTGCGCAGTGAACTTCTTTAGCTGACGCTAGTATCCAGGGGAAGACAAAATAAGCATTGCATTGAAATCCGCAAAAAAAAAAAAAAACGTAGGTAACGGATTACCCGAACGTTAGGGCGGCGTTAGAGAAATAACTAGTTACGCTGCCGAAAACAACACCAACAACTCCTGTTATAATGAATCTGCCCAGCACCTCAGCACGTGGGACATACCAAACACCCGGAGAAAGTACGGGAGTGGCAAACCACCAGGATAATGCAAAAAAAATATAATAATAATAATTAAAAGGTAAAAAAAGTGGTTGAGTAGCCAATAATATACCAAGACAAACATCACTGCTACAGCACGCTAAATAAAGCGTACGAATCGACAAAAAGCTGCAATACTAGCTAGCAAAAAAAGAGAGAAGAAAGTGGAAAATAATAATTGCACTGAATGGGCGCCAGCGCCGTAGGATCATCGAAATAAACAAGGCTTCATCATAATTCCTTTTCCATACATGACACACAGGAACGGAAGAAAGAGAGAAGTAAAATAAAAAAATGTAGAATAAGAGAAACTTAGATAGAACGTAAGCGAAGACGATGCATAGCCATACGGCCAATCGCTTTTCTTTCTCGCCCCTCACTCTCTACTGCGGTTCCCAAAAGATTTCAAAAACAAAAATATACCCGCGGAAATAGAGTAGGATATACGAAATAAGAAAACATCATGGTGGCGCGTATCACCAAGTATACGAATATGAGGTAGCGCAAACAAAAGGACAGCTGTCAGACTGGAAGGATTACGCGTGTATGGGGACAGAAATATTAATAAAAGCAGCTGCAGGATTGCTCGGGTTTAAAAAAAAAACGGGGGACCCTTATTACTAATGTGTCATAGATTGTTTACAGGTAACGATCGGTGCAACAGACAATGAACGATAACGGAGACAACATCGAAGAACAGCACCGCTCTGCAGCCGAAGGATTAATGTAAAATTTTAATAGTGAAAAAAAAGAGGGCGGGATAGCTATAATAATAAAATGATACTTAAATTAGCATATATATGTATAAATAATAACAGTAATAGTAGTAAGAATAAAAATAATAATAAATAAGGCCGAACACAGTAGACTTTGACCAGCGCATCTTCGACAAAAACCATAAAATACCTTGTTACGAGCAATACTAGCGTCGACCAAGCGACCAACGAAGCAGGAGAAATGAACCCAGTGATGTTGTAGTGCATAGGTGAGTAGAGAGTATGAAGACGGGGCGATCGACGGTGCCTGATTCCTGCACAAGGAGACCCAAACTAATTTGTCACTGTAAAGGAACAACTTGATATTGTGTTGTTAATAAGTAGCTGACCCTACGAGCGTTACCGGTAAGAAAGAGCACGGTAAGAGTTTCCGGTTATCTTGGCGAGAGGTAATTGTCCTCGCTTGCTCTCACACCGCATTATTCTCATAAGGCCCCATGCCGAAATGGTTGTTGATGAGGGTCGAATACCGATGGGGTCTTTCACAAGACAAACAAAATGTGCTGTAACGCTCGTGGGCGCAGGCGCTTATCCGAAAAACACGTTTGTATGTATCATTACTGCAGCTACTTAAATGTATACATATATGTACCAAGCTAGGAGCTACCAACCCTCCTGTGAGTATGTGAATGAGAGGGAAAGAGAGGGAGCCTGAGCGAGCGACGCGAGGTGAGCGCAAGAGAGAGGTAGTACTGTTTGAGACATTTGAGTGTACGGTAGGTAGGGGCTCCTGGCTCCAATCTAATTAAAGTAAAATAAAATATACATTTGTTTGTAATCGATCCATTTTTTGTGTATCTTGTTTCTTCTGTTGACCGATTCCCGATTCTCATCTTTTACACACCTATAAGTTATAAGTGCTAATATTGTTATTTCCACATTAAAATAAATACGCAGGAAATGGGCGAAATTATGGATTTTTTTTGTAACTTAAACATAATAGTAAATGTGTTCTCATTACCAAAATATTTTCGAAGCGGAATGTATCGAAAAGTATGAATATATGAATGAATGATAAGCGGAAAAAAGTAGAAAATTTTGTATGTAATAAAAATAACAATGAGAATAGCTATAACAATGATAAAATTTACAGGATTAGCAAAAAAAAAAAAAAAAAAAGAAAGAAAGAAAGAAAAAGGAAAACCACTAGTAACAATATTAGACATAAATTAAGCAGTAACACCTTGACCCTCGATATCCTTGACTACGAAAAAAAGAGTATGAAATCGACAATTCAATCAATATATAGAGATTATTATTATTTAGTGCGAAAAAAATTAATTTGCTATCTTAATTCATTATATACCTCATATGTAAGTAAAAAATAAGAAAAAAAAAAGAAAAAAAAAAAAAAAAAAAAAAAAACAAGAAAAATATATGCGAGCAATTATGTACCATAAGTAATTAAGAGAATTTGGAAACAAAATTATTTTGTACGAAGGAAGTACGCAAATGTAAACAAATATATATACACATAAGATACAGCGAAATAAACCAGTAGAAAAAATAGGGACGTGGCGTTTGAAATCACCCTCCTTTCTCTAACTGGAAGTAATATACAACGCAAACAACATTACACAAACATCCAAATCAAGAAGGAAATCGCCGCCGAGGACGTCGGCGTCGCGGCCTCGAACGTGTTACGTATGAAAACATATAGCTATGCGTGCGTGCGCCCCCGCTGGCCTGGGCCCAAAACGGTAGGGAAATAGAGAAGAGAAGGCATTAAAAGGTAAACGAAGCAACAGAGTAAAGGGGAGATCAGCTAGAAAAACGAGAGTGGAAAGACCCAGCCCGCGAGATTAGGTCACGCGCAACTTCCCTCAAATATAAGTAATTCTAATAAAGCATAAGTTAACCAGAAATCGGCCTATTATATATTCCCGCACCATAAAATCCACGTAACACCATATTTAACTACAGGTAGAATTTGACGAAAATTACCTCCTATAATTAGTAGATTGTTTCCAAACGGTGTGTTTGAATCACACAAATCTCTCAGAGTTCTGTGAACTATTTTTTATGATTTTTTTGGTATCATAGAAGCTTCTTTTTTAAGTAATTTACGTAATTTTTTTTTATTGGATTCTAATTCTAAAAAAGCACTTTCAATTGAGTTTAAATTCAATGGTATTCTAAAAGTTCTGTGGCTTGTCATTCCTTTTGGTAATAAAATTGAAGCTATACCTGTCCAAGCCATGGATAAAAGTTTTCTTTTTATTTAAATAAAATAATATATCAACGTTTTATATAAAAAAAGTTTCACCAGAACCACCAGGAGCGTCAATAGAAAAAAATTTGTTTTCAAATGTGGTAACTTTTTCAAAATTAAGTTTTTGATCATCATTTAACTTTAAAAACATTTCACGAAATTTTGCTTTATGAATTTCACTTTCAATTGTGTGTAATTTTTTTTTCATCTTTTCATTTATTTTCAAGTGCAAATACTGCTACTTATTTTTTTGAGAAAACGCACTAAAAATTCATGAAAAAAAAACAGAATAAAAAATGTTTGAGTCACTTCATAAAAATCTCTGTTAATGGTAAGAACTCGAATAGATCGCAAAGACCAGCTTATAATAAGTAATTAGTTTGTCAAAACTGCTGCTATTTTTTTCGTCATTTTGATTATCTGACCAACTTCTTGATTACAAAAATTATCATATTTTAATATTTTATCTTGAAATTTATTGTGCAAATATTCTTGATTAGGTTACTTTTTGATAAGAAATTGTACATAAAAAAAAAAGAAAAATGAGAACCTTTTTCATTTCACTAATTAATTTTAAACTGGAAATAAGGGTTCTCGTGCAGAGCGAAGAGAAATTAAAATCAAATTGTAAATAGTACTCTACAAAATAATTATGATTTATAAGTAAATTCTACGTTTTATAGTAAAATAAGTTGTAAGTGTATGTATTGTTCAGCAGTATTTTGGCCAGAAAGAAGAAAAAAGTCAACTTGTTGTCATAAGGGAAAAATTCGTCTTAGTCCGTTCAGTAAATGTAATTCAGAATTAAAGAAACTTTTACTTTACGATAAAAATTTGAGAATACTTATCAGGTACTACATTAACGTGTTCAGTTTTTTATCTTTGATAAGTAGAAAAATAAAACAAGAAGAGGAAGGTTTAAAAAATAATAAAATTCAACGACAAATCTTATATGTTGCGCAAAACAATTAAAATTATGATTTTAATAAAAAACTAAATATTAGTTATATATTAATATACATATGTGTGTATATATATATATATATATTGTTACGTCCGAACTTCTAAGTGAAGGGTGGAACTCGTAGATTCGTTCTACAAACAAATAAATTTAATTTTTATTTGTCAGGAACCAGCCATCGGCCCAAAGGCCTTATTTGCTCTTACTTACAGTATGCTTTTCTTTTAAATCGTTGACTCGGCGTTGTGGTGTTAGGTTTCAACGATTGGTATGTGTAGAGAGGTGTTGGTATATCATATGCTGAGCTGGCGTTGACCTACTGTTTGAATTTATCTGATTTAATGTGGTCGTAGCGTATTTTATTCGTCTCTTTATCTTACGTCCTTGTAAGGTCTTTATCATCCGTTATGTGTTTAATTTTTCCTTGGTATGTAATTTATTCATCGAGGTAAAATTTATATTTTTATCAATTAAAATTTTGATTCTTAGAATACTTTATATAATTAAGTGATTGGAGTATTTTATTTAAAAAACGAAATATAATCAACAACCAAGTTATGTCTTATCTGATGATTTAATAATTTAGTGATGCCGAAAATAATTAATTTTACAAATAATATAAATTATGAAGGTTAAGATTCGCGTTTACAATATTTTAACAAGTTTTTATTTTTCTTAACTTAACTTACTTCTATGGTCGTTGGTTAACCGCTGCTTGCGCGCACGCAGTCGCAAGATGTTACAAAGTTGACCGCAACGATGATCTTAATGCTACACGAGAGTATTCGTGGCGATGGAAATAATTAGGCTGCTGCTTTTAACGTCGGAACCCAAGTCGATTGATTCACTCTTTAGGCGAGTTTACAGTGGCCTGGTTTGCTCGAGTGTTTCTCACACAGCTTAGTCACCGAACTAAGTCTTACATTTGCTTACAATGAACGCTTTTAATACGTAGCTAAATTACCGAACTAAGTCTTACATCTGCTTAAAATGCACTCTTTTAACAAGCAGCTTAATCACTGAACTAAGTCTTACATCCGCTTAAAAGACGCAACAGAACTCACTCTCCAACCTTTATAGTTACTTTGGAGCACTTGATGAAAGAGAAAAGGCAATTATTGGTATGTGCAAGGAGTTTTTATACTCTTGCAATTAAAGAGGACACGTCAAGTTGGGGATCCGAACGACCAATCAGAGCTTAACCCAATTACTCTCAATTTACACAAGCATAAACGTGAAGCAACAACTATACCGCGAACAATGGTAAAAATCGCTGATCTCTCGGTTGTTGCATTTGGTACAGTTGATGTTGAAACTGTTCACGACATTCGCTGTGGATTATTCTCAGTAATAAATGTTGAAACTGCTGATTGTTTTCATTCTTGCGGACATTTAGTGCAAATTGATTGTTGTAAGATGAGCGCTATGTAAGATTATTTGGAAATTGTACGCGTAGAGTTTTGCGATGGCAGCTCTTTTCAAAAGAAGTAAGTTGTATGTCACGAGATTGCAAAAGCAGCTATACAGCTCAATGTTTAGCAATCGCTGAGCATTCGCTTTTTATAAGTTTTAAACAGAGCTGTGTATTTCAAAATAATGAATATTAAGTATATGACATGGGATGCCACATGCCCCCCTTAGCTGATTGCCGTCCTCGGCAATCACAAGAGCGAAAATAGTTGAACCCATGTCAAGTACTTAAAAAACATGTATATATACTTTTTTTTTTTTTTTTTTTATAGACCTTAAAAATTACGTTTACATATGAATCAAAACATTTTATAAGTTATGAGGTATTATTTCTTGAGGTTGTGCTGTTGCAAATCTTCCGTGTTGAATTCATTGTAGGTGATGTTGTGCTACAGAAATAGTTATACAATGGTTTATAAGTTGGAAGTGGCGTCTTAATGGTCATGATTTATGCTCAATTCGGTAGGAATGATGTTTGCACTTTACTGTATCATGATTCATGAGTAAGGCGATTTAAACTTGTTGGTCAGTTCTCTCTTTTTTTTTTTTTTTTTTTTTTTTTTTTTTTTTTTTTCTTAAGGCATAGCGGTTGTGCCTATACTGTAAGTTATTTTAAGCGAATTGCGACAGATTGGTCGCTGGGCGTGTTAATTATATATAATATGACATTTTTAAAGAATTGTTGTTTACTTTATTTCTTGATTGTATTTAATTTTTAGTGTTATGCAGTAAGCATGAATGTCTTGCATTTGCGAAGTATTCTAATGGCGTTGATATTTAATGCGACATTACTGCAGGATCTGTAACACTGCATCGAAATGAAGTGAGAGGAGATACTGGAGTGTTGCTATCACGCTTTTATTTTTTTTTTATATCGTTGTTATTCCTGCATGATTTTGTATTATAACACTACGAGATTTATTGTCATTGATGTCAAGTCTGAAAAGCTTTTTGTGAACAATTAGATATTATTTTTACTGTAGATCGTCGTCACAATTTTAAACCGCACTAGTTTCAACTTAAGCGTTGTTGAAAGTAAGTGCCTTGAATTATACCTTTAAAACATGGAATCTTCCGTTGATGGTCTCGTACGTAGGTATATGATTTATTTTAAGCTTACATGTTGTATGTAATATAATAAAA